>NC_135556.1:9137500-9210000 GCF_964340395.1 Glandiceps talaboti | reverse complement strand
AAGACTTGGAAAACTGAAATAGTCTGTGAATTTGTGAGGTAATCTGTCACAATTCAACTTTGATTCATTCAATACAAAATATACATTATGATAATGATAGTTATGCTGTAAAGAATGGTTATTTGTTACATATACTATAAGCACTCGGACAATAAGGGATGTATCTTTTCAGATATTATGTGTAATTACCAACATACAATGAGTTCAAAATACATTCTCACTGGGGAGAAAAGTGATGTTTAGATCTGATTTAGTTCAAAGTAATACTTGTATTCATATGTAACTATAAGTAGATACACTGTTTGGAAAGTGTTGGTATGCTTCACAGTTTGCATTGATTTGTTAAAAGTGAACGTCTTCCATGGCAGAAGTACCTCAATGTCATGGACCAGTTTGTATTTGTATGGTGCTCTTAGGAAAAGCTCTCAGTACAAATGTCAAATGGATATTCTTCATTTCTGTTTTACTTCTGAAATATGTAGATGTCAATAGGCAGAAAATCAACTGCTAGATGGGGGACATGAAAAAAAATTGGGTTTCGGGGGGGGGGGGGGGGCTCTTGTCTTGTCTAGTTTCATTGTTGATATTTTTTCATTATTGTGTAAATCACGTTTTGCCTGTGATGAAGAGTAATAAATAAAAATAAATTTAAAAAAAGTTCCATCACAGTTTTGGCTGAGGTTTGGGAATTCTGGGAACAGAGAGGGAAATTTGGTAAAATCCATATAGAATTCAATTTCATATCTTGTACCAGAAATTTAGGGGGGGGACCTTGATAAAACATCTGGAGAGCTCAGGTAGATTTTACCACCCTGAATAAAAGAACTGCCTCAATGTATGAACATGTAGATGTAATTTGATATTATCAGATTGAAAAACACATGTAGGATTTTAGTTTATTATCCTTGATGAACCACAGCTAGAACTTTATTTGACATCCCTGATAGGGAACAGTCTGTTGTAAACAGCACAGTGTGTGATGGAAAGAAACTGATAAAGTGAAAATACCATGCAGTGTGTGCCAGACATTGACATTTAGGTTGAGTTTAAATGTATGGACTTGATGTAAATATTAATTGCTGAATCAAACTAATAAATGTGAATAGTTTTATTGTTTCCTTGGCCAATTGTTAGTCTGGTATGACATTGCTTTGATTCAGTTGGGGTTAGTACTGGAAGAGCCATTTATCAGGAAGAAAAGGTCTTTTAAAAAATAAAACAAAGGTGGTGGTCACAGATGGTGATAGAAAATAATGTTGAGAATAGTGGTATGTCGTGGTATTGTTTTTACCAATTCACATTTTAATGATATAATTAAATACTATTTGTGGATGAGGATAATTTGTCTTTGAGTATGAACTGTTTAAGTAGTTATGGATTGGCCTTGGTTTGCACAATGCTTCCATTCGGGTATTTAGTGTTATCATGATTAGGTCAAAGGTGTACCCCTATGTTCTCTATAGTGGTCTGAGGTATTGTGCACAAGTGGTGCTACTCAATACCTTAGCATAAAGCCACTATTTTGTTCTGAATTTCATCCTGTTTACTCAATGCATAGTGTTTGATGTAGTATTTGTCAGTGAATAAGATCACTCCTAGAAACTCAGACCACTAAAAGATTTACGTGTGGGTCCGTCAAGTACCATTGTTAATAGTTCTGATGACTCAACAATCGGAAAAAAAAGTCTCTTGATTTAAGAAACTTCTGTTTAGATGTTGGTGAATAATAAAATCATGTTTTAGTAGCGTTCAAAAGGTTGTTTTTGTCATTCATTTATTGTACATCACTCCCTGGCCGGAGGGGTTGCTTGGCCATATAGTTATTTTAGAATAACATGCATCTCTCTCCGTGTATGTCGGCAAAGTTTCTGACTGTAATTTCTCCAAGACAAGAAAAATAATATTGCCTATTTTGATTCCATTTTAGAAAGAATTGAAAATCCTTATTGCGATTTTGACGCACGCAAAACGAAATATACTCTTACCCACCCCCACCCCCCACCCCCACCCCCAGTAATACTTGTCCCTGTGATCAAATCAAGCAATAAACGAAACTACTGTAACTTGCAAGTTACAGCTACATCTAACTACTAGTATCTTAAAGTTTATATTGTGACTCATTGGTAAAGATTGACCCATGCATACTAGGTACACAAACAGTTGTTGTAACCCCCAACTCCAACCACCAAGTCCAACCCCCACCACCACTATGCGCGTCTTAAACTAGTCATCTTTAAATCTTCAAGTTGAAACAGGGGTGCGACACTTTATCATAAGTTTACTAAAATACGCCATCGAGATTCGTTTAAGGCTTATGTGTTAACATTATGCCTGACGTTACAGCGCAGTGAGGTACGACAATCCGACAATCCACAGGTGCAGCCAACGAGTCGTTTTTCTGAAATTATTACAGAAAGTTAAAACATAGCTAATAAACACTTTTTACATATTTTTACGCTTGGTTCAAGATTGGAGGGGAAAGTGAAAGCTGTTCGTATCTGCCCTCCCACTGCGATATTATACGACCTGTCCCCCCGCCAGATTTGCCTCCATGCAATTTTCGCCAAGGTTTCCCCTCTCTATCTCCGCTACCCTCTACCAGACAAATGGCCTCTGTCCACTATTCGTTGAAGCCCTAATGTTAAATTTACTCAGGATGCTATTTGATATACTCACAACAAAACAATTTCTCCTTCTAATACATACATATTGACAGCTGTCACTTGAAATATTAAATTGTACCGGAATCTCAATGCAATGCCTCGTCATTTTCGATGACACACGTGGTAAAAAATTAACTATTGTATTACACAATTAATTTACATCTTGTGAATATTGTAAAAAAAAATAGTAATATTTGTTCACTAACTTCCTGAAAAAATATCGAAAACTGTCCGCTTTGCCAACTGCCTTCCCCTTTCCCCATATCTTACAGCTAAAATATATGTTGCCCGCTGAAATACCGAGCCATTTTTCCCCTCCCTCTGGCCAAGCTTGGAAATTGTCCGCTCACTGAAAATCGGGTACGAACAGCTTTTTGCACGAACAGCTTCGTTGGCTGCACCTGATGATCCAATTTTGAACATTATGCGCTTTGTAAATAGCGCCATCTTCGGTCAAATAGAGAATTTGAAAGATGGCGGCGCACATAAAATGTGTGCACTGATGGTTCGTCTTTGTGGTGTATCATTGTATTTTGAATATATTGTTTAATATAGACGACATTTGTGCTATCGAGCTTTACTTCAGTACGATATACACCCGTAGAACAGACACATACTGCTTATATGCCGTTTTCGGAGTTTCTACGCTGTGGACGTCATACGAACGTCGTCGCGTCTAAGATGGTCAACGTTCTAATGACGATGGCAAGCATTTGAATTGTCACTATTATTGTGAAAATATAGCGTGGATGTTTGAACTCTTGTAGCGAAGTACACTACGGATTTATTGCACAATTTAAAGGAAAAGGTTACCACATTCTTTCTTCATCTTCGCATACCAAGTGTGCAACAATGGCTGACCGATTTGACACCGATTCCGACGAAGAGGTGGAACGATTTGAAGTAACAGATTATGACTTGGAGAATGAATTCAATCCAGATAGGAAGCGGTACAGACCATCTAAAACAGACGCGATATATGGTAAGATCATGCAATCCATTGCAGCCCCTCTATAAGCGAATATGATTAAATCATTCACATCGCATCCACAATCCTACCAGGTGTTCAATTATACAGCTGGATTCACTAGTTTCACAATTTTGGTTCAAATCTTGCCCAAGGACTTTTTATAGCCATTCAGAAACAATCGACAGCAGGGAGACTAGAACCTTGGAGTAATTATACTGAATTATACTGACAGTATAATTACTCCAAGCTAGAACCAACAACCTGTAGATGCCAAGCTGACCATGCTAACCAATCCACTATCAAGTCGTAGACTTGTTCAAGTCTGGGCTTTTTTCATTCTTTATTTGGATAAAATATTTATTTTTTTACAAAAAAAACATTATGTTCTTTTGTTTGAAATGGTAACCTGAGTGAATAATTGCAAAATAGTCAGGTGAATGTGTAAATCCATTGGGAGAATCAGATGACTAGTAACTCGAAAAATGTTTTTAAAGTTGGGGATAACAATGTTATTAATGTGGCCATATGGATGATAAATGGGTATTTACTGTGAATATTTTTAATTTTTCAGCCAACTCAAGCTGTACTATGTTTTTATAAGTGAAAAAAAAAAACAATTTGAAATATCCTCGACCAAATCCGTGTTTGTAACTCAGTAAATTACAAAAAGCTAAAGTGTAAAACCTTCATTATGTACAATGGCAAATAATCATTTTTTAATGTTTTGTAATTTTTTGAGTTACACACAAAGATTTAGTATATGTTGTTTCACATTGTTCGTTCAAGTAAAAAAAAAAAAAAGTTGTTTTATGAATTAAATATCCAAAATGAATACCTATTTGTCATCCATATGGCCTCATTAAAATTTTAATTTTAATAGAGTAATTTGAATAATTAATGATTTTCAAACCCAAAAAAATTGAAGTATATAACGACAACAAAAATCTCTCAATAGACTAGTGCCTGTTTATATTAGCAAACATCATAACATGTACATACGTTTTGTCAGCAGGATTTCATAGTTCTAAGAATCTATTCTAATTATTTCTATGTGACTTTATGTTGTAGGTATTTGGGCACCACCAAAAGATGACAGTGATGATGAATATGAAGGCAGGGTAGGACTTGGTGGAGGAGGAAGACGAAGGAAAGATTACACATCAGGACTGGACTTTGTCAGTGGTGGTTATAAGAAAACAGGACAGGAAATGAAACAAGAAATAGAAGGAGTAAGTGTATGACTCATAATTACAGAGTAATTTGTCAGTGTTTGTATGTTTGTTTGTTTGTTGGTTGGTTGGTTGGCTGGTTAATATGACTGAATTTTTAATCTACTATGTACCTGTGTGGTTTCAGAAAATGATCATAAGATATCATGTGGTATTATTTGTAAACACATTAAAAACAACACTGACAATGTTATGAACCCCCCCCCCCCCATACAGTGTATATCAAACACTTACCAATCATACACTTACCAATCAGTAACAGTCAAACAGTACTGACCTGAAAAAAACATAGCATGAAACATGGCTATATGTTGTACTTGTGGGAAAATTCTGAAAATCTGGTATTGCCTTTGATTCTCTTTTCTTTTTTCTTTTTTTTCTTTTTCTTTTTCTTTTTCTTTTTTTAAGAAATTTTTGTGCTGGGAATTGCTCCCAGTGATTTTCTGTTATGCAGACAAATACACACAAACACATACAAATGCTACAGAGATCCATTCAGGTTTGGGACTATGTGACAGGACTATGTTGCACGCTCTATATCACGTTGCTGTGGAATTGTCAAGGCTTCCCCAGTCAGTCCACATGCTATCCCAGAGTCACCCAGGCCCGGCAAACATAGCACCTGCGGGCTCCGTTTGAGTAATCGTTCCTGACTTTTCGAGTCATTACTCCAGGAGTCCCCCCAAATTTGCACTCTTGTTGTGAGTGATTGATTCTCTGCTCAAATATATATTGACGTATAACATATATACATGACGCATATAATTTACCAACTTTGTTATTCCTAACCACTCAAAGGGTGATGAAGCTGAAGATGTTGAAATACCTACAGACTTCCTCAGTAGTCGGAAGACTCTTTTTAAGCCGAAAGGTGCAATGAACTTCAAGAAGAAGGGGCAAGGAGGAAAGACGCCATCTGATAAACACTTTGGAAGTTGGGAGAAACATACCAAAGGTATTGGACAGAAACTACTACTTCAGGTAAGGGAATTGACATAGTCGCTCTTCTCGGTATTTTTAAACCCCAATTTTTAAATCTCAGGTTTGTGCATTAGTGCTTACTAATCAGTAGAGCCACTGAGTCCAGGGATTAGATAGTATCATTTTTTATGGTCTGTTTGCCAAACAGCACTCCTAGTGGCCAAACTGTACAATCTTTTGTTTTTCTAAAAAATCATTGACTATTAAGAAGTGTGTGTTTATGATAGTTAATTAGTCCCAACATACAAATGGACATTACTACTCACAGAGCGAAAATATTCTTTTGAAGCCAAGGATCCTAAATACATATTTACCTACATATCTCACATTAAGACAACCAAAATCAATTGTATGTAACTCATCGCAATACCTTTAAAATGGTGGGCAGTCAAGAAGTGATCAGATAGTGAAATTTTTTTATAAAAAATAGTAAGTGTATGTGCACATGTTGGTGACACTTTCAATTCATAATCATACTCTAACAGTTTGAGTGACTTGGAAATGACATTTAAAATCAGAAGAAAACTGAGCCGATAATTTGTTTCATTAAAGTTCCCAAATTTCAACAATAAACAATCATTTTCACTCAGGTACACGCTGGTAAGTTTGCCATCTTACAATCAGTAATGTGACTTTTTTCGAATTCTGGCAATTTTAGTTATTATTTCGCCAGATTTAAGAATTATAGGGTGGGTGGGTTGAACAGGTCATGAGAAACATGGAATTAACTAAGGCCACATTTACAATGATAATGGTATGTTAGTATTATCTAGAGCTATCTTCACTTACTGTATTATAATACCTACCTTCCAGATGGGTTATCAACCTGGTAAGGGTCTTGGCAGGAAAGGACAAGGTATTGTTACACCAGTGGAAGCCCATCTTAGAAAAGGAAAAGGAGCAATTGGTGCACATGGACCAGAACGACCCAATCAGACACCAAAGGTTGACTCAGAAGACGAAGAAGATAAGGAATACAGGAAACAATTATCTCAGTGGAAGAAAGGACCTGAGGTAAATTTTACAGCTACTACACTTAGATATTATTCCACAATATTTTTTTTCCCATTCATCCATTCATATATGAGTGATCGAAGGGGCTTTGTTGCTTTGAGTTTAATGTTCAACGAGTAGTGACAAAACCCTTAGGTCACGAGTATTTTCCAGCTGAATGAAGAAAAATATTATAGAATAATATATTTATACCAATGGCAGTAATATCAAAGAAAAATCTGGGAAAGTAATTGCAATTTTCAATGTATTTCGATCGTAGCAGAACCAATGACATAGATGCACGTTGTCGTGATATAGAACAACCAGGGTGTAAATTCTATATTTTTGTGCATGGTATAATGGCACATATAAGATTCTGTCTTTGTTTTGCTTAGACAGAAAGTAAAGTACCCAGAACAACAAATCTTAGTCTATGTTGTTCCATGAAGGAATTTCACTTGGTGCAGTATATTCTATTTGTTTGTTACAGTTGTTTAAACCTTAGTTCAAGTTCATATCTCTACTTCAGCGGAGAGTAATGTTCACACAAGCAGTCTCAAAGACTGGACAATTGTTTCATGAACAAATGACACATGCATGGAAAATGAAGTTCTACTGTATGCACAACATCACATACTAATCTTTATAGCCCAGATATTGGTTTTGTGGGCCAAGGTTGTATGGTGGAAGGGTCTGACTTTAGGAGGGGCCCATAAGCAGTACTACTGAGGTCTACAGAACCAGCATCCGGATAGTAAAGGTTTTATCATATACCCCGTGTAGTGGCATGTAAACATCATTTGAATCACATAACTACATATTGAAAGTGACATATTATTTTTATGCTCAAAAACGTAAAGATGTTGAGAAAAAATCAAAAACAAATCATGAACAAACATATATCAACGAACATGCCACTGACCATATTTAGGCAAAGTACTAGTATGTCAAGGCGTGATACGGCAAATTATTGCAGATGTTTGATGCACACATTCTCAATTGGATTACATAGGAAGAGATACTGGGTCATTACAGCATGACGTTATAGTAAGATTATGTATAAATTTGACACCATTTTCTATCTCTCTTCATAGGCACCACAGAAACCCAAATATTCCTACAAAACAATAGATGAAGTGAAAGAAAAGGCCAAACTTAAAAAGAGCATGCGTCCAACTGACAGCGCCCTTACAAAGGTCAAAGTGATTGACCTGACGGGAAAAGAGAAGAGAGTTTTATCGGGGTACGAAGCAATAAGTCAGAAACATAGCCGGCCAGATGAAGACAGTGGTACCAGTACACCAGTATTGATAGATCAGACAGCATTCACTATGCCAGAGTTGATGCATAATTTAGACCTACTGGTAGACATGTCAGAACAGGAGATTATTCAAAGTGACAAACAGTAAGTACACACAGTGTGTGAAATTAAGGGAAAATGCTGGTCATTTGGACCAACAGGTAGCAAAAACTGTTTGTCCTGGAAAACTGCTGGTCCTTACTCGATTCAGTTTGTGACCACCTGTATCTACAGTCCCCCCCCCCCCCCATGAAGATCAAATGATTTATAACTTTAACATGACACAACTTGTTGTCTTTTGCTGTAGTAATAAAATATTAAGGCAGTGTGTGGATAAATATTTTTTTTTAACTAACTAACACACAAACTACAGTTATGCTACAACTTCATTGATGTTATTTGTGTATGTGGTAGATTACACAAGTGGATGATAACGTTACCTTTATTATGTAAATATGATCACCCTATAATCAAAATAGCATAAGCACTGAGTGACACTGAATGTGCAACCACTGTTATTTACCATGAAGCTGTTTACAACAATGAAATTATAATTTAATGTTTCCCTTATTGTAAACAGTCTAACGGTGAGTATTGGTTGTCAGTATCAGTTGTATTAGGGTTGTTGGTGGCCGAGTGGTTAAACCACTTGCCTCTTACAACTGCAGCTGGGGTTCTAACCAATTCAGGGTTCAATTAAATTTACCATGCTGTAAATAAGAAGAGTGTCGTTCAGTTTGACTCTACCAAACAATGCAGGTTTTCCCCAGGTACTCTGGTTTCCTCCTGCATTAACACTTAACCCATGAGGGATGGCCCTCACTGGTCTTATCGGAAGATACATGTTTGTATACTTAAAGAACCATCCAGTATAAATAAAAGATTAATTATTTGTATTATTTGTTTATCAATGAAACTTAACAGACAATCAATAAACAATACATTGTATTGATCAAAAATGGATAAAACTTGACAACAATGCTCACAGCTATGAAAGTTTCTAAATTAAAGTTAAACAGTCATTAAAAAAACAATTGATTATTCAATGGCATATGACATTGACAGGGTTATTATGTAGATGTCTTCCTCTGACACACCAACACACGTAGGCATCGAAAGAGATACACTACACTTGTTTTAAGCAGCAATTTGCCATAAACCAAGTTGATGTGTACTACCAGTGATAAAAATAACAAGAGAACAATGGAACATTATATTATACCTGTAACATGACCAACATTTTGAAATTGGGTTTGATACGTTGACAAGTCCTTTAGTCTATGTTAAAACGTTATTGCTGACATTTTGACCTCATATGGGGAGGTCTTCATCATGGTCTAAGAACAGTAACATGAATGAAAGAAGAATGAGTGGAATAAACCAAGCAATCGACATTACAATAATGAAAATATTTTTTAATAAGATAGTGATAGAGCAAAAGTAGACAGTGCTTTAATACTGCAAACCTAGATATTTTCACTACTTTAAAACTTTGCAATTTTACAGTCTTCAGCTAGTTCTCAAAGACTACATGTAAACTATGCTAATTACCAGACTAGTACATTGTTTTCATGTAGAAGAAGGCATTTTAGTCACTACTTATTTTGTGATTTTGTTCTAGTCAAATAAGCAAAGAAAATAAAGGTCTTTAGCAAAAATTTCCAGGTTTACAGTATTTTGAAAATGGTCTGGTTAATTTATAAAATTAAAAACTTGTCCTGAAACATTGTGACTTATTGAAGCAACATTTAACATCTGAACATTATAACACAGTGTATATAGCTTCAAAGATTTAGATCGAAATATAAAACTCACCTATAAATTTTCTTTTTTTGTTAAAAAAAATTCATAGATTGCATCATGAAGATGACATGGTAGTCAATTTAAAACATGAAGAAGAGAAACTCCAGAAAGTTCTTGACCAGGAAGAGAAACATCTCAACAGATTGAAAGAAATCATGGCAATGATTGACAAGTAGGTGTCCACTGTAACTGCCTTTTGTACACTTGTATTAATACAGCCTATTGGGTGATAAACAGCACGTTGGTAACTCACTGACAACTGTGAAATACCAAATTTTCACTTCACTCTTTACTGATGTAGTTTTCAACTGAAATCAAATCCCTTGATAATAAGTAATATTCTACCCTACTTACTTTCCTAAATCAAAGAAAAGTAGGCCCAGATAGTTTTAAAACAGGCAAATTCTCTTTTTAATGAAAATTAGATCCATTGAAAATATAATATTTGATGGTATTCATCTTTGGAAGCATCCCCCACCCGCATGCTATGTTGCACTTTTTCCATAGTGGGAATGTTCTGTATGCAAGGGTTTATAGGAAAGCCTTGCATAACCTGATGTGACTTTTACCACAATCTCTGTGGCTTGATAATAGGCCTTTCCACAATTTGCCATGGTGGCGCTCTACTTCCTGTCTGTGTACCTTGGGGGTATACATGGTATAGGTTACTGGGTAATCATAGAGCACTGCTGCTTTCCTCGATGTCTGAACAAGACGAAAAACATCCCTGATTTACACTTCTACAGAATACCAAGGGACAAAGCTCTTAAGAAACGGTACTATGAGATGATGATACCCCCAATTTGAGTGAGGGCGCTGTATTCTCAATTTCTTGTTTGCAGTCTGTAATGGCCTTTTTCCTTGAAAAGGATACAGTGAACCCCTAAATTTGTGTCATTTCAAATGGACCTGGATTAAGCTTTCAATGAGTTTCATCGCAAAGTTTGAAGCAATATGGAAAACTTTGATTTTAAGGAAATTTGTCCCCAAGGCGAATTCTACCATAAAGTAAATTTATTTTCTCTTGTTCTTTCCCAAACCTAGATACGAGGAGAGACAACAACCTGATAGCATGTGTCCATGGGAACTAGAAGATGCAGAGGAGTTCTTTAAAGTTTTACAGGATGACTTCTATGAGGAGTATAGAATGTATGAATTGTCATCCCTGATTATGGTTATAGTTTTCCCACTTGTAAGTATCAATTCAGGTGTGAATTGACTAAGACAATTAGAACATGGAGAACTTATTTTCCTGGTCAATTTTCACCATGACTCATATCTGTACGTCACCCCATCTTGTTCTTTTACTGTTGAACCTCCTGATAGGAGGTCTCATCTGAAGAGACATACAAATTACAAGCAAATGTAGACAACATATTTTGTAATAACCAGATGAATTATGGCCTAAAATGCAAATTACCCTTGATGTTAATGATGGTATAACATGCAAATTTCCAAGTTAATTAGGGTGTAGTATGTGAATAACCAGATGAATTATGACATAATATGCAAATCACCAAATAAATGATGATGTAACATGCAAATTACCAAGTTACTTGTGATATAACATGCAAATTACTAAGTTAATGATGCTACAATGTGCAAAATAACAAGTTACTTTTGATATAACATGAAAATAACCACATGAATTATGCCATAACTTGCAAATTACCGAGTTACTTATGATATAACATGTAAATTACCTGGTGAATGATGATATTAAGTGTTTACTACCAGGTAATTTGTAGCATAAAATATATACTATATGAATGATATCACTATCATAGTATACGTTTCCTCGACAGATCAAAGAATATTTAATGAGCTGGGACCCATTGAGAGATTCTCAGTTTGCCACAGACGTATTTCAGAAGTGGAAAGATTTAGTAGATAATAGTGATAACGCTATAGCTAAGGAAGGTATACATATGATGACACTGTATGACAGAATGATGTGGGAAATCTGGATGCCTATCCTACGTCAGTCACTCAGTACTTGGAATCCAAGGAATTGTGATCCTGTCATAGGTAAGTACACGACTGGTTATTATACAACATTTAGATGTGATTCCCCGATATTTTTCTTCATTCAGTCAAGGAAAATGTGAGTGACCTAAGGGGCCTTTGTCACTACTCGTCTAGTGACTCGTGGTGACAACACCCTTAGGTCACAAGTATTTTCCGGCTGAATGAAGAAAAGTATTGAAGAATAACATAATTATACCAGTGCCAGTAATATTAAAGAAAAATTGGGGAAACTGATGGCAATTTTGAACATTTTAATCAGTAATGTAGACCCGCATTGTCCTGACATAGGCACGCATTGTCGTGATGTAAAAACAGGGTATAAATTCTATATTTTTTGTTCAACTTATCGAGTTCATGGTATCAAAGTATATTTTTTCTCCCGATGAATGAAAAATAATAGGCACCATCATAAAGACGTTAGTGTTTTTATGAGGATGTTGTATGACAACCCCTTGAATACCACACTGGAGTATTTGCAGGACTTCTTGTGGTGTTCACTGCAGTTGACTTTCTGAAACAAAACAAAGGAAAGTGCAGCAGAAAACCCCACAAGAATGAATATACTATTGGGAAGCAAATAAGGTGAATGCCAAGTTGAGATCTCATGGACAGCTAGATATAATCATGGCTTTAGTAGTCTAGAGACTATCTGTGACTTTCAGTCTTTCTCTACGTCTAGCTGAACCAAACGCTATTCATGCTAATGAGTAAAGCCCCAACTGTTAGAATGATGTAAACAATATACAGTGTATTAAGTAGTGTCCTGATATGACAAATGTACCATATTTGGACATTATGGAACTGCCCATAATAAACACTAGTACTATAGTAGTACCGTATTAAGCAAAGTTCTGTGATTGATTACTACTAAGCAGAATTCTGTGATTGATTAACACAAGCATGATGTTATTTCTGTGTGGATGACTTTGTTTTGATCTGTAAATTCATTTCAGCTCCCATTCCTTAAGACATGGAGAAGGATTTTAAAGCTATGGATAGCCTCAAGACTACAGTTGTAGCAGTATCATTAATCAGCTGTGTAATCTCACTTTATTTGATGAGTATTACACAGTGTACAATAGAGTATAAAATGCAAGAAAAAATTTGAAATCGAAATTCAAAAGCCATGAATCATAAGACACTTTTATATTGACAATTTATATCATGATATGTTGGCACAGAATGGATTCAATTATCATTTTCTTCCTTTCCAGAACTACTGGAAAACTGGCTTCCGTTATTACCTGGCTGGATAACCAATAACATTTTCGATCAGCTACTATTTCCCAAATTACAAAAGGAAGTTCAGAACTGGAACCCATTGACAGATACACAGAGAATAGATTCCTGGATTCATCCATGGCTACCTCTCATGGGTAAGTGTGAGGACACACACTTGTGACAACCACATTGACGCCATCTGAATTGACAATGTAGACTGTCCCTAGACTTAAACCTGCACTAGCTGCAACTGGGACATTCTTTCATCAAGTAACTAGATATATATTCACTAAAAATTGTTCACTTATGAAAAAGACACTGTATCTGTTAATTAGTGGTCAATACTATCTGTAGGTATAAGTGTAGTGACAACTTTAAATCTTGAGCGAAAGCTCAGCTTTTTTTAATCTGTCGCCACGTTTGTATGTATAGCAACTATTGTATCACTTTTCGATCAGACAATCACAATCTATTGACTGAAAATTGTTAAAATACCAATAATTGGGAGACTGATATTTTGTTGCACTGTTGATTGATGAAATTAAGTTGTGTTGAGAATTCTACGCAGTAAATGAGACTATTTGAACACCAATAATTAGACATTGTACATGCTAATCAATGGATGATCTTATCCATAAATCTTATTTTTGGGTGCGGACCCAAAAATCAATTTAATTTTATTTATTGTACCATATCATGTACTCAGCTACAAAAATTGCATTCACCCACATGTACTTCAATACTATTCAGTGTGAACGATATTACAAGTAAGTTATTTTATCCAACAAAAATGTTCCAGTTGTAGATAGTGCAACTTTAAGACATATTTCATTGTTCCACCCTTATCAGACTGCCTTCTCCGCCCTTACTTCTTGATAACCTAGGGCTGTCATGGAAAGATGAGGAGATCTAGGTTCCATCTTTAAACTAGTGGTTAGAAGTTCAAACAGAGGTCATTGTGAGAGATCAAATAAGTTTTAAGTTTACCTGTGGCTGTATCAGTATTCTCATGGGGAATTATTGCATCGATGGAGGAAGGCAGTATGTTGATGTTTTCCCGTTACTATAGATGTATCATACGTGTATATCAGACTGGCATACATGTTTTTTGTATCAATAATTACCTATGTCATTGATCTTCTACATGAGTGTCTCAAGTGACTGCAAAATGTTGTGTAATTGCAAAACATGGTGTTTGCGTCCCACATTCATTCAAATGACACTGTACTTTTATTCTAACACAGGTCAGAGGCTAGAACCACTCTTTGCACCAGTCAGACACAAGCTTGGCAATGCGCTCACTAACTGGCATCCTAGTGATATCTCAGCCAAAACAATACTGTTGCCATGGATACCAGTGTTTTCACAAGGAACCATGGATGCATTCCTAATTCGTCATATTGTACCAAAACTTGCACAGTGCCTTCATGAGTTCATGATTAACCCATATCAACAACACCTAGGTAAGTTCATCTTACACACCCCACATCAACAACCCCAGTGGTGGGGTAAGGGTGGAGGATGGCTGTCATCTGACCACAATCTGGATTTACCCATAATTATGTATCACTTATATGATATATTTTGGGAGATTTTATTATTTTCATTGTCTCATTATCTTCAAATGTTTTGAATTTGTCATTCATTTCAAATGTTTTGAAGGAAAATGTGGTCAACTTTTTTTAAAAAATATTTCACAGTTACTAGTAGTAAAGGGGCTTATTGTTCACCCGGCTGTTTGCAATCACTCACTCAGGTCACTATTTCACACAAAAGTACACACTTGTGTTTTTAAAACTTTATTCAAATAAAAAGTGAACAAAACCAAAGACATCAGCAAGTCTACTTAGTAGGTATTTTGTATCACCTATATAATATATTTGTATTACCTTTTATTGGTATTTTGTATCACTTGTATGGATATTTTGTATCACTTGTATGGATATTTTGTATCACTTGTATGGGTATTTTGTATCACTTGTATGGGTATTTTGTATCACTTGTATGGATATTTTGTATCACTTGTATGGATATTTTGTATCACTTGTATGGATATTTTGTATCACTTGTATGGATATTTTGTATCACTTGTATGGGTATTTTGTATCACTTGTATGGGTATTTTGTATCACTTGTATGGATATTTTGTATCACTTGTATGGGTATTTTGTATCACTTGTATGGATATTTTGTATCACTTGTATGGATATTTTGTATCACTTGTATGGATATTTTGTATCACTTGTATGGATATTTTGTCACCTTTATTATGATACATTTTGTATCATCTTTATGGATAGTTTGTATGACCTTAGTGATATATTTTGTATCACTTGTATGGATATTTTGTCACCTTTATGATGCATTTGGTATCACCTTTATGATATATTTTGTATCACCTTTATGATATATTTTGTATCAACTTTATGAATATTTTGTCACCTTAGTGATACATTTAAACTTTGTATCATCTTTGTGGATATTTTGTCACCTTTGTGATATATTTTGTATTATCTTTATGACTTGACTTGGTGGTTTACCCATTGAAGCCTACAGTTATCAACAAAGAAACTTCTATCCACAATACCTCAGTTTTACTGATTCTAAAATTACATATTAAGTCTCATGATCTTATCATAAATACCATACCTTTTCACTTCATTATCGATGTATATCTTTTTTCACATTAGATCCGTTCAACTGGGTCATGGCATGGGAAGACATCTTACCCAAATCTACTCTGGCATCACTGCTACAAAAACATTTCTTTCCAAAGTGGTTGAATGTTTTGTGTAGTTGGCTGGGTGATTCTCCAAACTTTGACGAAGTATCTAAGTGGTATACTGGATGGAAATCAATGTTCTCTGATGAATTATTGGCAATACCAGCTATTAAGGGTAAGGAAGACCTTTTGATTGATTTCTATAATAAGGATAGAAATTATCATAATTTTGTAAGTGAAAGGTGATATTTAAATAAGATGTTATAAAATTATATTCTGAGATATTCCTTTCAAATAATATTGTGCAAATCAAATGATTTATTATATCAATGACAGTCATCATAATATTAATCAAGAAAAATGACCATTTATATAAAAATAACTTTCCAACTGCAGATTTTGGTCCATGGTCTCTTTTTTCAGTTATTAAATTTTGGGTTTACTTCACATTGTCCCACATTTATCTATTAGTTTGATAGTCATTTTGAATTATTGGAAGGGTTATAGTGTGTATATTTTTCTCTCTGGAATTATCAGTAATTGTTCTTTTTGAGTCATTCATACAAATAATGATTCATGTGTGATTTTACCCAGTGATTATCACCCAGTGATTATTATCCAGTGATTATTGCCCAGTGATTATTATCCAGTGACTATCACCCAGTGATTATCCCCCAGTGATTATCACCCAGTGATTATTATTATCAAACCAGAGTGACTATAGAGTTTTAATTGGATGACAGTGTTTCTAATACCTAACACAAAGGTTTTTGTCACAAATTACATGCATAGAACAAAATACAGACACTGATAGCATGCAAGTATATAAAGTGATACATTTTATCTCACTGTGAACACAAATCAACATCATTGTAGGATGAAACAATGGAGATTCAAACACAAAACTGGTTGTGTGTCTATTTGCGTGTGTGTGTGTGTGTGTGTGTGTGTGTGTGTGTGTTCCCAGTGAGATAAAAAGTAACATTTTATGTATGTGCAAGCTATCAGTGCCTGTATTTTGCTTTTTTAATTCGTAACAAAAACATGAGATGTTTAAAAAAAAATGTCGCCTAATTGAAACTCTATAGTCTTTCTGGTTTGGTAGTACATCATTTACCAGATCATGTCATAAGTTGTGTTTTTATGGTCATTGACATATCTACAATTCATATGTGATTATTTCAGATCATATCAACCAAGCCTTGGACATTATGAACCGTGCTGTGTCTGGTAACATTCAGCCAGGGAACATGCCACCATTCATTGCACCCAATGATAGAAGACCTGATACAGAGGCAATACAAACAGAGAGACAACAGGGCCGAGATGTATGTATAGTGATATTGAACAGTCATTGTAGATTTTTGTAGCAAATCTTGTGAGAAAAAATTGTTTTCGCCAGATCAATATTGTGTGCCCATATCACTGTGTTGCAATACACATACCATCAGTTCTGAGAAATGTAGATTTAGTCCTTAAAAACAAAATCTTTAGAATATTGTTATTTCATTAATGTCCAAATCTTTCCCTGGATTATTCATTATGGCCAACCCAAAAAATGGTGATTAACATTTTGTATTTAAAAAGTCCTACTTTGACTTTTCAGCATTTAGGTACATTGTAGACTTGAAATGCTAATCCTTTGATTTATATTCAATTTCACAGAGTCCAGTTAGAAGAATTACTATCCCAACAACATTCAAGGATCTTGTCGAAAAGAAGGTAAGTAGTATATACATCGATACTTAGGTGAAAAGGCAAGGTATTGACAATAAGATCATTAGACATGTGTAATATTATAGATATTGTAGATGAAGTCTTTAGAGTCTACCCTAATCTAAAACTTCGAAAGTGATTTGATTTTTATAAGTTTTGTAAAGGCCTTGTTTTTTTAACCATAAAAGGGACATTCTCAGAATAAGGTAACACCCTCCTTTCTATGGCATTATGCTGTAAAAAAAACATGAGATCAACATGTATGAACCGTGGTGAAGACTAGGACGTCATCAAATTATGAATTAACTCTCTGCCAAACTGTGTTATGATGCTTTAATTTACAATTCACCTATATTAAAACACATGTGTTTGTACACAAGATGATACAGTTGTGTAGATGTGTTCTACAACAACCACAAACTCCTTCCCATCCATGTCTGCTAGCATAGATAAATATCATTGAAAGTCAAATAAACTGCCTTTAAATATGAGTTTGTTGAATCACCCCTCCACTGTCTATGGTTGAATGAGCAACAATCAGTCTAACTACAGAGAATGCACACTTCATGGGGGGAGGGGGTGGGGGGCTAGGACTTGATAATGAATAATTATGTTGAATTAAATAAAAAGTCTGAATAATCCATGGTGAAAGAGAAATAAGTATTTCAATTTTTCTCTCTCTTTTTTTTAGGCACAAGAAAATGGTATTATATTTGTACCCGCCAATCGTCGCTACGAAGGCAAAATGTTGTACACTTTTGGAAAACATATTATTTATATCGAACATGGTGTGTTGTATCAACAACAAGGGCAAACATGGACACCTGTATCACTGCAAAGTCTTATTGACACAGCGTTGTAACATATCATGGAAAATGAATGAATTCCAAATTGTTCTGCCATGTAGAACAAGGGATGATGTATTCTGTCCGACCCCCGAGTCATAGTTGTATACTCTGCCAGGACAAATGTCTCAAATACATGATTACTGTTGTATGTAAAGAGTACCTATGAACTGAGTACCAGTTATTTCTTATGGCTTTTGAACATGCAATGTCCATAGTCGGAATAGGGAACGTGGAAGCCTGCCATGTTGAATGTTGCATCATGGGAAATGTGATTATAAATACTAATCATTTGGTATTGTAAACAATGCTGAGACATTGTTTGTAACCACAGATAATCAATTCATAGTTACCCTGACTATTGCGGGTGGTTAATTTTATCAGTAGCTCCAGATTAGGTATTACGATAAGCACAGATAATCCCATAGTCCTTTGCATCTGAGCATGCTCAGTCTGGATTGCAAGTTCCCAATTGAAGACTACATTATGGCTTGAAATCATGAAAAAAAAAATTAACTAATACCAGAATTATGTTCAGGTTATTTTTGCATGTCTTCTTCCATCCAGTTGTGAATTTTCATTGTGGCTGCCACCAGGTAAAAGAGGACCTATTTTTGGAGTTATCGAGTTAAACAAATTTCTTCAACTTAAACAAACTTAATGCTTGTGTACGGTAAATGATAGAACTGTATTGGCACCTTCTGGCTTACCTACAGAGGGCACACACAAGTTTAGCAAAAATTACTATAATGTGGTTTTGAAAATACGTGCATTATTTTAAATAAAAAAATTAATGTAGTGCTAAAGAAGCACCATGTGTGTCTGTGTCTGTGGGTGTGTATCCACATGGAATGTAAAACTTCCACAAGCATGTTTAACATCTCCTTTTCTGTAAATATGTCTCTCTCAAGTGTGACCATCAGTCACAGCTAAGGGCTATAGGAATGACCCATGTCCATCTGTCCATCCGTCCAGCTATCTGTCCTTTCACATCACCGTTGTTGACCACCACGACTCAATATTAACCCAAACTAGTGCAAGTGTTAGCCAGTATATAGGCATACCAGTTAGTGTGCAAGTAGGGTACATGTGAATCATATGGTAAATTTTATTCTCTGCTCCCCAAAATCATTTCTGACTTCTATCCATTACCAATATTGGTGTCTATTTAAGTCATTTTGGCTTTCAGTTGATAATGATTAAGTTTTAGCGTGTGTTCATTTGAAAGAGTTTGAAGTCGTATTGCTGTCTAACGGAAGAACATCAGTCGAAGCGAGAATGTTAGTGATGATTGATCAGAGTTGAACACTGCGGTAGTTTGTTCGAGCTATAGTTAAGGCAAAATGTCTTTGTGTTTGTGGAAACGAATTAAAGTCAAAAACCGTCTGGACAATTGCCTTGATATTTGGAGAAATTGGTCAAATGAACATGATCACAGTAATCTCACACATGCTAATTTGGTGCTATAGACAAGTAGGTGTGAAGTACCCATAAACGTTTTATTGACATTAATAAAACAATAACCCTTCATTCTATATTTGTGTAAAGAAAAAAAACCCAAACAATTATTTGTAAACAGATGTGGCCAATTCCAAGCCCCTGTGGTTGAAGTGAGAGATTGAACGTCGCTAAGAAATTACTTAAGTCTATGACCTAAGACCATAGTAATTTTTAACCCCATAGGCCTAATTAACATGTAATCTTTTACCGTAATAATTTAAAAGACACTACAGTGAATAATTGTATATCCACAATAATTTAATTACTAGTATTTCATCAAAATATATCAATCAAAATAAAATCAATGTTATTTAGTAACTTCAAATTTTAATTGGTTATACCATAGACCCTACACCAACGTGTAGGGTCTATGGTTATACGGACCGATGTTGTGACAACTCTGTGTAAGTGTTGGCCCTTCACACTGAAATCCGTCGGTCTCGAACCAACGGACCGACGTTCTTTTCGCACTCAGATACCATAGTTGTTAAAGCTTTTTTTAAATTTAAATTACTATACGCTTCTGACCCATTTATAATATACATTTTACTAGATCTATTTGGTATATTTAAAAAGGCTGTAATCGTGATGTATAGTATATTAGACAACATATCAGTAATACCTTCATGATGTAAAACGTTTCTACACTATTTCTGTTGTAAAAAATAAAATGTCAAAAGCGAATGACAACCATTCGTAAGATACACGTGAGATCGCTGATCGAATACTGAACAATGTATATCCTGTCTATTGTACCAGCACAATAGAAAAAAATACAATATCCACTGACAATTCTCAACTTGCTACTCATCATGGATGTATTCGGGCACAGTCATTCTATAAAGAGACTGTGATTAGGGGAGACTCTCCCCTAATACACCCATGCTACCACTCAGTACGAAAACAGCAGTGACCAGACGTGGCTACTGTCAAATCATAAATCAATGTCAAATTGGTAAATCTTAGTTATAATAATAATCTTTAAATATATTTATTTGTTTCTTTGTTGCTTGTTTGTTTGTTTGTTTATATGTACATACCATTGTCTTCCAAGATTTCCAGTGAGGGCCAACCCTCATGGGTTCAATGTTAGTGCAGGGGGAAAGCGGGTAAGTGCCCTGGCCCGAGGGAAACCTGTGTTGTTTGGCAGTAACATTACAATGTAAATGACATTCTTCTTACTTGTATGCGTGACAGATTTAATCAAAGTCAGACAAGGGCCGATGGTTAGAGGCAAGTGGTTACATGTATGTACATAACCACTCGGCTACCGACAGGACATTAATTATACAACGCATGCCGGCCTGTATGTTGAATACCACCTTTTGATAATTAGCTTGAAAGATCCAGGCATTGCTTCCGCCACAGACAGGTAACGATCTGTGCCTCCGCATATGTGCTCTCTAGAAGTAGTAAGAGTGGAATATATAGAGTGGTCATGGATGTAGTTAAGGGTGATTTATCCATGCGTAAGTGGACCAACGCCTAGATCTTTCAGACTCCCTCCCTGTACCATCTGAGGCGAAAACAAGATACTCGTACATACCACGGGCACCGACACCCCCGACCCCTGTAAAGTCTTTTTCTTGTCTGTGCCACAGACTAGGAGTATCGAGCTGGAATAGGTCGATATGTCGAGACTGTTATCTTGTCTGTAAATAGACTTTACTGTACAATTGTATGTAACCCTTTGTTTAAAAATAGACAAAAGACTGCCTATACTTTTAGCATGTAATGGCAGCTAATGCACTAGCTCATTAAAATCCCAATACCTATGACGTAACTAGGTGTCCTATAAATACACCAGTAAACACCCTTTAAAACAAAACTAGGTCAAACTCAAAGACACGATTGGTTTGTTTGACGGTAACTCTTATTATAACAATCAAGATGTAATCAACAAGAAAACAACGATTCAAATTAGGATAATTTATCCGTATGATTACAAAATCCATCAAACCTAACTAGACATTTTACTTGCATGGTTTTTTAAAACAAAATATGATATTTCATGAGTATTATATTTTTTTCATTATGCTAATACTAAATAAATAAAACTTCTTTTACCATGCATGTTCCACCATAGACCCGCCCACCGTGGAGGATCTATGGTTCCACCACTTACAATTTTCTAAACTTTTGATATATTGTTCAGAATAAATTCTATGCACGCTTACTAGAATTTTTTCTGTTGCAATTGTGTGTCCCGAAATTTCCGCCAGACTGAGTGGACTACAATGTACTTGCTAATATATATGGTTTTACTCACTTTGGAGTGGTTTGATGGTAAAAAGGTGTTCTAAGACGCTGATTAAACTAATTCATTGACATTTGTTTTCCATTCATGTTTACGTAACAAGGAATGTATGTATGCAAATGATTATCCATGGCAATACCTGAAGATAGACATATACCAGTAGTCTGGGTGCCAGCGTGGTTTATAACTAAACCACTGAGTGGGGGTGTAAATGGTAACAATACTGTATAGGAACTAGACCAGACATTTACGTGCAGTGGTATTGGAAAAAATGTATACCTATTTCACGGTTTGATGATCAAAGGGTGGTCTAAAATAACTCGTAACCCTCAGACCAACTCATATTTATGTTATTTGCGTTAGTTTTTTAAATAAATGGTATTACTTGTTATAGTATTTTATTGTAAGGCAGCTTTTATGGCATCCAAATTATAATCGGACGCAGTTTTACAGTAGACAACATCATACATAGTTTTAGGTTTCCCTCGTAAATACAAACTTTCTGGATTTACACGGTCTTGAAAATTGGTCCGATTAGAACCGATATCTTGGGGGGGGGGGGGGGTTATGACGAATACTTTCTCCAAAACCATTAGTTGCACCTGATATCTCTCTGAGGGATACGTAGGTTTTAATCTCCGTACGGGAAGGTTATGTTATGCTTTTGTAAATATGTATATACGTATGTATGTATGTATGTATGTATGTATGTATGCAAGTATATATGTATGTATGTATGTGTGTATGTATGTATGTATGTATGTATGTATGTATGTATGTATGTATGAATGAATGCATGTATGTATGTATGTATGCATGCATGTATGTATATGTATATGTATATATGTATGTATATATGTATGTACGTACTATGTATGTATGTATGTATGTATGTATGTATGTATGTATGTACAATGTATGTGTGTGTATGTATGTATGTATGTATGTATGTATGTATGTATGTATGTATGTATGTATGTATGTACAATGAATGTACAATGTATGTATGTATGTATGTATGTATGTATGTATGTATGTATGTATGTATGTACAATGTATGTATGTATGTATGTATGTATGTACAATGTATGTATGTATGTATGTATGTGTGTACAATGTATGTATGTATGTATGTCTCTCCCTCACATGTCTGCCTGTATTTATGTGGCCACGATATCTAAAAACTACTGCTTTAATTCTAATGAATCTTGTTAAACGTCTTAATAATGTCGTAATATCCTGTGAATAATATTAAACCATTTGCATAATTCACGATTTCTCAGTCATTAGACTATATCTAAAGGATGCCAGCTTCGAAGTCCATATAATCTAGTACTAGATTCATGATACCAAAACGCACATGTATTGTTAAGCTTGTTAATGTAGCTTTAGCCCATTTTAATGAGTTATTTGAACACTGAATCATTTTTGGTAATTAGGTAATACCTTAAGAACACATGCTTCAATTTTCATAGGATTTGGTACATGCATTGATGATAATGCAGCGAATATGTACAATAAAGCTTAACTTTTAACTTCATATGACCTGGTGCATCATTGACGATGACAAAATGCACGTGGCCTATATCTTATCAATGCATTTTCAAATTTAATATGATTTGGTATGCACTTTGATGATAACAAAGGATATAGGAACAACAACCCTTACAGAAGGCATTCAATTTACATCTGGTCAACTTGCAACCAAGTTGAGTATGTATAAAACGACTTGCATTGTATTATTATTTTTTTATTTATTTAAGATGTCTACAGGATTACCCCATTTACAGACAACCTGAAATTGGAAAAGACTAAAATGCATTCAATATTTACAAAACTAGTAAATTATGGTTCTCAATAGTATGTCTATGTAAAGTATCCTCGCACCAACTGACAATACATATATAACTGATGGTATTGATGCACTGGCAGTCTTTTTTATCAAAACAACTGGATAAATAAAAAATACTAAAGTTAACTTTTACATGTAGTTACCACAGATCTAATCATACAAAACTTCATTTTACTGTAACATTATCTACAGAATACCTAATAATTAATTGCAATGAGGGCAGTGCACATGTAAACAACTCTGAAAATTATATTGCCTTCCAACCGCGTTGCGATGCTCGATTGACTTCTGTAGCTGAACACACACGTACCATCATCAACAGTTGCCATACTGTCATAGTTTATGGCTTGTTGATACGTGCATCCTGGTTTCCTCTCTCTTACGACGAAGTCGACACAATTTCCATTTATACAATTGATGATGTCATTAGCTCTATCCTGCCCAGACAGTAAACCGCCCTGGAGATACCCGTTGTACCGTTCATGTGTTGCTTCTCCTGCAAAATACAATTTCCCAACTGCGGCTTGCAATCGTCGAAAACTTTCCAGTGATACTTCTACTGGCCAGTTGCTGTAGGCACCGAACTGCAGTGGATCAGTTCCCCATTTACTAACGTGGATATGTGTTGGATCAGGAATAGTTTCACCGAATAAACCACGCAGGACAGACATTACTTCGTCTTGTGTCTCCTCATCAGGTTGATTTTCAATTCGTTTAGATTCTTCACCAGTTACAATAATCAACATCATTTTCTCTGATGTGGGTAGCAAACCAGGTGCTATGAGATTACCCCAGACAGGATAATATCCCCGTCTTTCATCAGCAACCAACATCCACTCTTCCTCAGGCCAGAATTGCTCCACATCTTCTGCAAATTTAATGGAAATTTTCGTAAACCAAGCCATATGAAACTGATATATAACCTCTGTTTTCCAATAGGGTAAGTCTGGTACAAAGTCAACGACGTCGTTTTCCAGGACACCAATGCTAAATGTACACAGTGCAAAGTCAGCTCTGAATGTTGTACCATTTTGAGTTGTAACAATGACATTGTCGCCATTCCAGGCGATCTTTTTGACGACGTGGTTAAGCTTCAGGCGAGCGTCATTTTCTTCAAGAAACTCATCTGCCATGTTTTTCACGATGACATCAAATCCACGAGAATCTGTGATAAAATAATCGCCCCCTCCTTCGTAAAGTTCGTCAGCCACTGCATGAGTACTTTGAAATGAAGTTACTTCGGGTGGCTCTGCAAACTCGGCATCATGCTCAAAATATTCAACAACTTTGGCGATTGGAGATCTTGGTGACCAACCGCCAATCTTCCAAACAGAACGTACTGACATATCTGGCACAATTCCCATCTGCATTTGGTCTAGAAGATTGTAAACATCGTCGCTAGCTGTAGCATTTTCTAACAGTTCCCAATACACATCTGCATAGTCGGTCACATTATTGCCAGCACTGTCCAATATTATAAGATCATCGTAATCAGCATGTTTACCCATAATATTGTATTTTTCTTTCAGCTGCCAGATGGAATTTGTGGACGTGTTGCCAAAGTGTATCCAATTAGCACCGAGGTTGATTCTCGTTCCACCAAAGTCCATAGACTTGACTCGTCCACCAATGTCATTGTCACCTTCCAATATGATAAAGTCTTGTATACCATTGCTGTGTAAAGTTTGAGCAGCAGCAATACCACTAATACCCCCACCAAGGATTAATACTTCGGTATCTATGTAGTCCTGAGAAGCCACGGAATCGACGAGGAGAACGATTACCGTTGCGAGGCACTGTACCAGAGAAAGTTTGAGCATATTGTTCCTCAAACACAGCCAATTGCCACACTGCCACTGTGAGCTGGGAGTGTCACTTTCTGACTGGTATTGGTCATGACGTAATTACGTGTATCGCATTATATTCACAGAAATATCACCACCGATATTTCCAATGCGAATGGTCAAGTAATATGCATATTCTTTATAGTTTAAAGTAACTTCAAAAGAACGTTAGATCATAGGTCTTGGAGAGGACTTCCCTTCAAATCTATTGTTAGATGACATGACACTGTGGTTCTTCTTTGCATACGTAAAGTTGGTATAGAAATACGCCTCAATTCAATTGTTTCAGTCTATCAATGACTGCACATGTACATGAATACATATCAATGTAGGACTGGGAACCTTCATCATTGTCTATGATGTAACGACTCTTTTGTCCCCCATAGTAAGTGGTGGTTTACTGTCCATTGTTACTTGCCTGTGATTGTATCAATAGCAAGCAAGGTTTTGTGTGTAAGTGAATCGCATTTGATCTCAGATCAGATACACTGTCACAATTTAGCTTTTGGTACATGAGAATGAATAATTATCTGCGTTTCAAAAGTTAGCAGATAATTGCTATCTGTTCGTTATGTGAATAAATTTGTAAAGTGCAGTTGCGACAGGCGCTAATGCGTGATTGGTCAATGTATGCTAACAGGTGTAACAAGTGTTACAGTTATATAAAGGGTGTTGAAAGGCCGATGTGTTCAATCTCGGTTGCTAACACCCACGGTCAGACATTTAAATCATTATAATGATTATAGTAGTTCTGTTCCTTTTCAGACAGACCTTCATGATTTCAACTGTTAACGTCGGTACTGTTTCATGATTCTTGTTTGTTTTTTCTGTCTAGCCTATTTTGTTCCGACTGTAATAACTTCATCAAGAAGATTGTAGTACATCCATGAACTGAAACAACCCTGAATTGCACTATTTATGAAATGTAAGGGGGGCTGAATAAATGCGTGTGATACGTGGGGAGAGCAAACAACGCAAACGCAATTTGCGAGTTCTTGTTTTCATTGTATGTTCGATTCAGGATCACTTAGTCTCACCATGGGGGTATAAGGAGAGCCTCCCATTATACCTCCATGGTCTCACGCTCACTATAATATATATATATATATATATATATATATATATATATATATATATATATATATATATATATATATATATATATATATATATATATATATATATATATATTGTCTCTTTTCACAAAAACTCGTCCCCGTTTCCTAGCCTAGAGAAATTTGTCTTTTGTTTTAAATTTCTAATTCAATGGGAGAGGATTCTTATTACTAGAATGCCAACGACAATTCCCTGGGCTATTCATTATGCTTGCATCCCCATACATTGTCGCAAGCCACAGTACAAATTTCTGCTGCGCTATTGCTCAAACCCAAGGCCACCGTAAAAAGGCTATTGGTTTTGCGACGTTGCTCCTCCCCTTTTCGCCCAATCTGAATTCAAGTCACAGTCAATCATGATAAATTACGTGGATAAAATGAAGGAACCCTGTTAAAAGATCGATTTTTAACCACAAATACCTTCGAGTCAAAAAGGTAAAATGACATAAATTAATGGTCGGAGATAATACCCTAAAAGGTACAATTGGAGGCGCATCTTCCGACCGTAAGGGGGCGGTAGTCTAGCTGCTACACCGTCGTACTTTCTTCTGATATTAAAGGTCGCATAGCACTGAAGGTGCACATCGAGGGCGTTTACGCCCAACAGGTACTACCATATCGTGTTTTGTTCCGCAACCGTCAGACTCAGCACAGTTCCCGGGCGAAGATCCAAGTACAGTGTCGAGTATTAGGTGCATGTCTATGTGTAATTGTACTGCTGCAGTTTCCTTTTTTTCCATTGGTATTGTACACCTACATTTTCGTTCCGTCCAATCATATTCTCTTTAATATAACTTCTGCCAATCAGATTTATGTTCATTCTTAGTTTCTGCCAATCAGATCGTCTCCATATAGATTTTTTGCATCTATTCAGTTATTTTCTCAATTAGATACCTTCACTTCTGCATTTCACGATTGCCACAGTTAGCATCTTTTAGCTAGCTGTCTTGCATTTAGCTACGATAAAGATAAAATATTCAAAATATTCTACTTAGTATGCAAGTATTTAATTTTGGTCAACACATATAATTTTTAAGATGGACATGCTTGTCGTTATTTTTGGTCTGCTTTGGAAAATACCTTAAAAGACACAGGCAGATTATTTTCAAGTTTGGCCAAAATAAGCTTGCAAGTCTTACAATATTCACAGATTTCTGTCTAACGTTAATCGGATCTAGTCATACCTATAGGAAAGTATAGGCGTCAAATTTCATTCTGATCCATCCAGTATAATGCTTAATATAGTTATCGTGTATATAGACAGGATTTGTTTTTCAAATATTGTTATCAGTCTTATTGATGTGCATTTAACTCAATCAATGCATAGCGATAGGAAAGTGGTGTCAAATTTCATTTTGATCCAGTCAGTATATTATTTTAGATATCGTGTATACAAAGATATATACAGACACACAAACAGGCAGAAAAACACACCCTCATCAGTTACCAAAATAGTATATCTGTCAGAGACAGACAGACGGACGGACGGACGGACGGACGGACATACATACATACATACATACATACATACATACATACATACATACAGACAGACAGACAGACAGACAGACAGACAGACAGACAGACAGACAGACAGACAGACATACATACATACATACATACATACATACATACATACATACATACAGTCTCCCTCTCTCCCTCCCCTCCCCTCTCCCACTTTCCCACCTTCCCCATCTCTCTCTCGTATTAAACAAGTACCATACCGTTATTTCTTTCACAAATATCAAACGCCACGACTAAGTTTATAAGACTATGAGCCAGAGTTATGTATTTGAAAAAGTCAACCAAGTTTGTGGGTGACAAAATGTTGACAGCAACATTTTATGAACCAAACAATAGCTTATGTAGTTATGGAATGTCTTGCTTAGTAACATGTACAGTGATCATAAAACATGTACTTAAAGGCATCAATCCAGATTACCCCCTTGACCTAACTGGCAAATGTAAACATAGCTGCACTAAGATCGCTATAGTGGTCTAACAATACTTGTAGCGTTAGTATAGATTTTGAGTAATGGGGGGGGGGGGGTAGCTTTTAATAGCTTTTTAGTATCTTTTCCATCCCGTCGCTTAAACGCAAAACTAACTCTACACTTATGTTGTTGACATTAGGAAAAGGCCGATAGTTTGGCAGGCAATGTATAATTTAGCAGAAAATTCAACCCGACTGTGCGATGCCAATTCGCACCATGCCGTCTATTTGAATTTGTAAAGTTGAAATTGAAGCATTAATTTTGATAGCAAACTCCGGAATAGTCTGAAAGGTTCAGTCGTTGATCCGCTTATGTAATCACACTCGCTACCCCACTTGAATATGTATATTAAAGCGGAAAGAACGCCTAAACCATGTGATACGTTAAGCAGAGTACATTATTGGTGTAAATCTGCCTCATTTAGATGTTATTTACAGGTCTAGGATGCAAAAGAAAACGAAATCGATTCTTTCCGATTCTTCCGATCCGGCAAACGATCAGTTCTCGCTTATACCATCAGGGAAACGTTATCGTTCACTTATAGCATGTATAGGGCTAAATCAGAACGTCACAGAAAAAAAGTTTTTACACGTCAGCAGTCTGCCAACTAAATGGGAAGGACCCTCTAGCCAGATGCTCGTAATTCTACGCACTTTTATTGTTAGTGTTTATATTTGAGTGTTTGTATTTAATTGGTAACTTATTGAATGTTTGTATTTGACTGGTAACTGTCTGTTGAATGTTGCATTTAACGACTATTATTTTATTTTTAGCGTAAGAGCCAACAGCATTTCTGATTTGTTTTTATATATACATTAGCGAATAAACTATGAGTTCAGTTGAGTTAAGTTGCTTGATCGTTCAGGCTAACTCGATAAAACGATTTTTTTTAAAAGGAACTATTCAAAAATCACAGCTAAATATCAAACATTAATGCTACAATTATTGCAGCTAATGTAACCAGACCCTACACGAAGGTATTAAAAGTTCTATAAATCCAACTTTGGTCTACTATTGAGTTGTTGCAGAGTTTTCTAGTAATACATGTTGTTACCACAGACCTACAGACAAGTCTAACAGCTATGCATACGAACAGTCTGTTGTAAACGTGGAATCCTATCTCACAGTATCGGTTATGTATCAGTCCGATGGGGGAAATCCCCAAACCCAAACCCGAGAAGCTTAAGTGTACTGACGTAACTCCCAGCGATAATCAACCTGCCGCCATGTCGTCCAAAACTCTAGCAAGTACCGTAACTATGTGCTGAGCACTTCATGAACGTTGAGGAAGATGAAAATGAAAATGGAAACAACTTTGAAAAGGGTGCTGCCTTTCAAGCGTGCAGCCGTGCCCGATTTACTTCCGAATACACAAGTACCATCATCAACGGTTGCATTACTGTTATGGTTTATGGCTAGTTCATAAGTACAACCTGGCTTCTGCTCTGTAACGATGAATTCAATACAATTTCCATTTATGCAATTGATGATTTCATTAGCTCTATCCTGCCCAGACAGTAAACCACCCTGGAGATACCCGTTGTACCGTTCATGTGTTGCTTCTCCTGCAAAATACAATTTCCCAACCGCGGCTTGCAATCGTCGAAAACTTTCCAGTGATACTTCTACTGGCCAGTTGCTGTAGGCACCGAACTGCAGTGGATCAGTTCCCCATTTACTAATGTGGATATGTGTTGGATCAGGAATAGTTTCACCGAATAAACCACGCAGGACAGACATTACTTCGTCTTGTGTCTCCTCGTCGGGTTGATTTTCAATTCGTTTAGATTCTTCACCAGTTACGATAATCAACATCATTTTCTCTGATGTGGGTAGCAAACCAGGTGCTATGAGATTACCCCAGACAGGATAATATCCCCGTCTTTCATCAGCAACCAACACCCACTCTTCCTCAGGCCAGAATTGCTCCACATCTTCTGCAAATTTAATGAAAATTTTCGTAAACCAAGCCATATGGAACTGATATATAACCTCTGTTTTCCAATAGGGTAAGTCTGGTACAAAGTCAACGACGTCGTTTTCTAGGACACCAATGCTGAATGTACATAGTGCAAAGTCAGCTCTAAATGTTGTTCCATTTTGAGTTGTAACAATGACATTGTCGCCATTCCAGGCGATCTTTTTGACGATGTGGTTAAGCTTGAGACGAGCGTCATTTTCTTCAAGAAACTCATCTGCCATGTTTTTCACGATGACATCAAATCCACGAGAATCTGTGATAAAATAATCGCCCCCTCCTTCGTAAAGTTCGTCAGCCACTGCATGAGTACTTTGAAATGAAGTTACTTCGGGTGGCTCTGCAAACTCGGCATCATGCTCAAAATATTCAACAACTTTGGCGATTGGAGATCTTGGTGACCAACCGCCAATCTTCCAAACAGATCGTACTGACATATCTGGGACAACGCCCTGTTGTATACGTTCGAGAATGCTATTGACATCGTCGCTAGCTGTAGCATTTTCTAACAGTTCCCAATACACATCTGCATAGTCGGTCACATTATTGCCAGCACTGTCCAATATTATAAGATCATCGTAATCAGAATGTTTACCCATAATATTGTATTTTTCTTTCAGCTGCCAGATGGAATTTGTGGACGTGTTGCCAAAGTGTATCCAATTAGCACCGAGGTTGATTCTCGCTCCATCGAAGTCCATAGACTTGACTCGTCCACCAATGTCATCGTCACCTTCCAATATGATAAAGTCTTGTATACCATTGCTGTGTAGAGTTTGAGCAGCAGCAATACCACTAATACCCCCACCAAGGATTAATACTTCGGTATCTATGTAGTCCTGACAAGCCACGGAATCGACGAGGAGAACGATTACCGTTGCGAGGCACTGTACCAGAGAAAGTTTGACCGTAACCATATTGTCCCACAAAGACAGCCAATGTCAATTTGGAATGTAAATATTAGTATTGGTTATTACGTAACTATATAAACTTTATTTGGGATAAACCATTTAATTTCCGGGAGGGCTGGGAGAATTGGATCCATTATCATTTTCTTCGGCCCCTGTGTCAGCAATTTTATTTGAATGATCAACGAGGTTGCATACAAGAAGTAAAGCAATTTTTTTCTCGACATGTATGTTTTTTTAAATTTGTTCATTGTCCTCGCGTCGCTGAGGATTGGTAACCCCAGTCAAGTGTCTATCGATCAACATTTTTCAAATTACTTGATGGTTGTATACATACATACATACATACATACATACATACATACATACATGCAACCTTTTATTCTCGAAATTGAGTTTCCATGATGGATTTAGCTTATTTCAATGGTAAAAATTGGACAAAAGATGGTGAAAAGTGAATCAAAGTATGAGAGAGTACAGTGGGGGAGGGGATATGAGACCCCCCCCCCCCTCCCGCCCCTGGATATTTTTTTGAAATTGAAAGCCAAAGAAGATTGCTTTACGCGACGGTGTTATTTTGACATGTCGAAGTAATAACTCCTGGTCACAATCAGAGTTTGAATTTAGAAAACTAACACAGAGGAATATTTGCATAGTATAATTGTGCAGGCCATGACATTAAAAAAATTGAGAAATTACAGGTCGTCATTAAACTCAGTTTGATTTGGTGGTAGTGTCTTGTTTTGTTTCGGCATTTGCCAACAGTTAGTAGTAAAACTTTGACAAGAGCCTTTACAAGTTTAGATGCAGCCACCCCTCCACTCAGCACATACACAAAATTATCCGGGAATTTAATTTTTAGCATACACCCGGGAAGCATATGAGTTTCTTCTGTCTTAAATTTTCAATTTTTTTTTCACGTTTGGCCGACGACATTTTTTACGAAATCCACCCCCCCCCCCAAATGGTGTACCCCTAGGGAAAGGATTTGAATACTAAGACAAATTCAATGCATTTATGAGCGTTGCCGAGAGACTAGACTATCAGTCTACTACTCGCGTGATACATATTCTGGCAAAACGTTTATATTTTATTCTTTAAAGATAATTTCTTGTTGTTGTGTGATTTCTTATCATTTTCTCTTAGTAACTTCCTGGATATTTTTTACCGAGTGAAATTAATATTCAAGCCAGATAGTCAAGTCTCTGGGCTAGTCACGTACAAGTACCGTGAATATCAGAGAGGTACAACACAACACAATCAAACTTTATTGATCTTTATCATGAAATTTCAGTATCTGCCATAAAAAGTTTATTGTATAAACGAGTAAATAAAACCAAATAAAAATGGGTACATAAAAGCAAGGCCTTTACAATCAAAATGCCTACATAATCAGGATAAAAGAACAACAACTCGAAAAGAGAGGCCACAGCTAAACATGCGAGGATGTAGGGCTACAGTCGAGGTCTGTCTGTCTGTCTGTCTGATGGTTGGTTGGTTGGTTGGTTGGTTGGTTGGTTGCTGCAAGGTGAATTAATGATTGCTTACAGCGTGTTGTTCTGGTACATGTGAGTCTGAGTCTGCCGCTTCTATCTGTTCGTCGACTGTAAAGTTCTGGCCTACATTTGTAAGTGGATGTATGTCGTCAGCTAATATCGTTCCCATTATGTCCGTAATGAAACTTAATCAAGACAATAAGAGAACCCAACACATAGTAATTGTGTATATGTCACACTGAGTATACGTGTTGTAGGACTCGTAGACTACATGGTGTGGTGCTTGGAGACAATATAAACAAGCTTAATGTAATATGTATGGGCATACAAGTTAAGTAAACTGGAGCGCCTTTACATTTTTAGTAACTTTGCAATGTCACTGAGGGTGGAGCGACACGACGTATGCTATCTAACTATTGGTTGGTGCTTGTACAAAATATTCGCATCAATTTAACAATTACGGCTATTCACAAAACATCGTCAAACGTATAGGTGTTGAATCCTTCGGCGACTGTGTATAACTAGTCAATACATGACGTAAATGTACTTGTGTGATCGTAAGGCAGGATCTCCTTATTAACCCAATTTCCCCCAACCTGAGCCAGTAGACTTGAACGACCATCGCTACTACACTATTCCGCTATCCTAACTGATATTTTATTTTATTTTCGCTCCGTTCCCAACGGTAGCGAAAATTCCTAAAATCAAAATGTCAGTTAGGATAGCGGAATAGTGTAGCGGTAGTCGTTCTCAAGTCTACATGCAGGCTACAACCATGTACACCTGGAATGCATCCCACAGATTACATGCATAACACGTGTATATGTCTCACCATGTATGCGCTATGTGTGAGTGAATAATTAATGTCGGAGAGCCTGCTTAATAATTGCTATTGGTGCCGAGTACAAAAAACACGTCGTTTTGAAGTTGACGTGCAATATTCAAAGATATGTATTCATAATTACAAACTTTCTCTATAAAAGTCTGTTTTATTTACGTGTCTGAATATTTGAATTTAAAACAGTACAAGAATAAATAAACATGGGACCAGTCCCAGATGCAACTATGAGTCTTCATGTAGCTAGTTTGCGAACTAAATACTTAATAGCTCAAATCTTATATTTAGTTCGCAAACTAACTACATGAAGACTCATAGTTGCATCTGGGACTGGTCCCATGTTTATTTATTCTTGTACTGTTTTAAATTCAAATATTCAGACACGTAAATAAAACAGACTTTTATAGAGAAGGTTTGTAATTATATATCCATATTCTGAACTATTGAGGGCGCTATTGAGGTCACCAACATGCGAAATGGATGGCGTGTTCAGTTTGTCATACGGTCTTGAACAACTGCGCACGTAGATTTGTTTTCCTGCTGTGCGTACACTTCAAATATTTAATAATTATTCAACAATTTCCAAATCAATTTCCTTCACGACCATTTACTGTTTCTGAAACATCAACAGAGAACAAACTTAAGGTTGCACATGCGCGTACATGGACATGCATATATTATACACATAGTCTAGTATGCGTAGTTACTGGATATTGTAACTCATCGCATCGATTTTTTTTTAAACAGTTTTTCAAATAGTGTATTTTTGTTGTCTTTTATATTTGTTTGTTTCTCCTGTTAGTTGTACAGCGCATTGTGATTATTTTTCATGTCATGCGCTTTAAATTATAAGAAATAAAGATTAAGTTTCAGCGTTCATGCATCTCTCTTTTACAGTAACTGCTCTACTCTTTAGCGTGTCGTTTGTATGCAACCGTTCAATTTAAAGAAATTTGTCCCTCGGTAAAAAAAAAGTTCCGTTCATTATGTTGAATGTCTTTAGTATATAAGTAAATGGATGCTCTTTATATCAGTCTGAGTTTTTTTCGTCAAATAACCAAAGATATATTCACAGAAAATCTGTGATGTTTTTAATTAGTGGTCAGTATAGTCTGTAGGTAGTGTAGTGGCAAGTTTAAATCTTGAGCGAAAGCATGGTTCTGTCACACTATGTTAAAACTGTACTGGTGTTATTGGAGTACAATTTTCGATCAGACAACCACGGTGTATTCACTGAAAATTGTTAAAATACCGATAATGTAGACATAATGTTGTACATGTTAATCTGTGGTCGATATTATCCATAGGTAGTACCAGACACGGGTTGAAAACATGATTACCGTTTAGGGCGCTGATTTTTTTGGTGAGGACCCAAAAATCAATTTGATTTGATTTTATCGCATATACAGCTACAAAAGATGTTTAATATGTAATCAACTAAAGTGAGGAGAAAGGCAAAACTTACATTTTTCACGGTCTACGTGTATTTCCCTGACCTCGCTCTCGTTAACATCCGGTCACATGTACCACTTTATGTTATACGTAACACCTTCTGTTCTATTTGGGGTTTTTATTTATTTTCTTAGCAAATGTGATCAGTTATGCATCATAATCTGCATCGTCGTAACCCACAGCCTCTTTTACGGCACCGTCCAAGACGCACCGCTGAGAGGTCGTAAACCACAGCCTCTTTTACGGTACCGTCCAAGACGCACCGCTGAGAGGTCGTAAACCACAGCCTCTTTTACGGCATCGTCCAAGACGCACCGCTGAGAGGTCGTAAACTACAGCCTCTTTTACGGCACCGTCCAAGACGCACCACTGAGAGGTATTTCGTTGCTTCACGAGAAATATGTGTTCTAGCTTGCGAAAATGCATAATCTGCAGATTTTTGTTATCTTATTCAAAACTTGACACTTTACAAGTGAAAATACTGCTAACAATCATTTGTTATCCAAGGTTTTTAAAATGTTGCATTTTTATCAGTAAAATATCAAAAAGTGAACAAAAAATAAAAACCCAAAATACATCAGATCGTGTTACATATATAATATAACTTTTGAGTGAAGTACTTTCCATCTTGTCACATGATCACCCCTCTATCTATGGTGCGTAGTATTTATCTTACTGTTCCACACATGGATGATTGGTGTTGATTCACAAGGTGGTGATTTCTTACAGGTATAGCGCCCCCAAGCGATCCGCGATGCATTATATGAATATATGAATATGTCGTACCTGTAATTTCCTTGTAAACGATACACATGTACCCAATGATCAACGCGACAGAAAAAATAGACATTGCGCACGGCCCTAAAGTATTTACCATTAGCGTTTCCACTATAGTCCAAAACTGAAAGAATAGCACAAGGTATTTGGCAATCATCGCAGTAACACACTTTCACTGACAATCATGTTTATGCCAAAGTCATCAACCACCCCTCACGTAGAGACACTACCTCAGGATAAGAAGAAACTCTTTGAGGATATCAAACGTGCCTATCCGTCTCCTTTCTTCTGGGATCTTGATCGTAATCCAACTTTGTTATCAAAGGTAGAGAAGAAAGCATTGGAATGGTTGACTGACGATACTCGTGACAAATATGATGATACAGCCCTTCATAACCTGGCTGGTTTTACAGCGTTTGTTCAACAAAATTCAACAAAAGCGAAAGAAGAATTTCAACAGTCACTGACGATTCGAAGAGACAATTTAATTGCCTTGACAAGCATGGTCTATATCTGCATAGTTACCGGTGACAAAGAAGGTAGTAAACAATGGATGGACATATTGAAGTCGCTCCCAGGCCATCAATGTGAAAAGAGGGAATCACAAGCCTTGTATGAAAAGGGTTTCATGTTTTCGCGCTTTGGTGCCAAGTTCTACCAACGAGCAGAAGAATTTCTCCGCCAATCCGTAGAACACGAACCGAATATACCGACGAGATTGAAATCTCTCGTAGTTATCATGAATCGACGTTTAAAGCGGCGAACCATGCCTGGTTATGTGGTCAAAGATAATAATGCACCTGTATATTTCGTTCAACTGAGTCAATACTTTCTCCAACTCATAAAACTGGAACCAAATGAAGGAGAACACTACATTCTTCTTGGAGAAATGTTGGAGTATGCCTCGCATTACAAAACTTGCAAAGACGTACTTGAGAACTTTTGTCAAGAGCATCCTGACAAAACGAAAGAAGGTTGTCGTGAAAAAGCATACAGTCTGTCACCTGAGAACATGTACGTCTGTGAAAAGATGGCCCATACCTATCAAACTGGAAATCAAGAAGCAAGTGCTATGAAAATGTACACATACATCGTTGAACGGTTCCCTGGTAAGTCTTCCTTTGCTCATCATCACCTCGCAACATACGCATGGGCTTCATACGAACGAACAAAGAATAAAGAACATTTAGAAGAAGCAATATCGCAGTACAAGACATCAATACAGATCGACAAGACTAACACTAATGCGATGGGTTTTCTGGGCATCGCTCTCTGTGAATCGGGTCCGGAGAGATACGAAGAAGCAAAAGCTGTCTTTGAGCAAGCCATCGATATCAGAGACGATCCTAACGACACGAAAGACGTAACAATGACGAGAATAAGATACAGCATATGTCTCCTGGAGATGGGTGAAATACAGCATGGATACACGCAAATGGCAAAAGCTCTGGAAAACCACAGGAAAATCGGTTTGTCGGTATTTAACGAATTCGACAGACATTTCAATAAGGAAATAAAGATTCGTCCCGACGATCCGATGCCCCTGATCCATAAAGCTCAAACTCGTATGTATTTGAAGAAACCTGGTGACGCTAAATCGATATACACCGAAGCTCTGCTCTTAGACGACAGTAACGTCAACACCTGCCTTGGTCTCGGTAAAGCATATGCTATGCTAAAGGATCATGGCAATGCCAAGATTTGGTTAGAGAAAGCGGCATTGCTGGGAAGTGAAGAAGCATCATGTATGTTAGGTAATAGAGTATAATGTGTAATTATACCAGTCCATACACAAGCCAAGATATTGTCATGATATTGACAAAGTATGAACTATATACCTCTGCCGTCCTACATCAAGGCAACCCGTTTCTACGCCTCTCAATGGTTCTATGGTTCTCGAAATCGTGAGTGAAAACATTCAAAATCGCCATTATCTTTCCCCCATTTTCATGAAAAATGAGGTAAAATGATATTATTCCCCAATTTTTCTTTGTTCAGCATTGGAAAACGAGTGACCTAGGGGGCCTTGTCACTACGAGTCTAGCTACTAATAGTAATGACAAACCCTTAGGTCACCAGTATATAATAATATCTAATTAAATGATATAAAAAGAATACATGAATCTAATAGATCCTTCATCAACGAAGGAAGAGCGTATTCTACTGTGGTTGTCAGTCTTCATCGATAAATTGTAATAATAGAACAGTAAAGTGTTTCTGGGCAAGACGTTTACGTTTCGATCAGGCTTTGCTGAGCAGCGCAGCGTCAGTAGGCCCAATCCAACGCTTATGTCTAGTCACGTGATCCAAAATCATGGTAATCAGAACAGTTGCTATTGTTTTCAGTTTATTCCATTATCTCCCATATGTTTTGAGAGTTTTTTATATAGACGCTTTCGTGTGATTCAGGGGTAGATATACACTCCAAAGTTCTAAGATATCAAATTCTTTACACTATTAGAAACTGAAATGAAGGGAAAATAGGGAGAAATTATCCTTTTTTTACAAGTTTACATTCTTGGCCAGCAGTTGTTTTCAGTGTTAGCTCACACGATGTTGCCACAAATGACTCTGTGTTCAGTTACTATATTTCAAGACTTTAAAACAACTCTTTGTATTAGTAAGTTTCATTGTTTTATGTTTCAAGTAGAATTCGGTCAAATAAATATGACATTTTCTTAACACATGTTTCATGTCTGTTTGTTTGTTTGTCTGTCTGTCTATCTATCTATCTATGTCTGTCTGGCTGTCTGGCTGTCTGTCTGTATGTATGTATGTATGTATGTATGTATGTATGTAATGTAATGTATGTGTGTACATACATACTCTATGTATGTACGAATGAATGTATGTATGTATGTATGTATGTATGTATGTATGTGTGTGTGGTTGAATGATTGGCTTTATGACAATTCCTCTTCTTCGCCACATTACATGTTTGAATTGCTGATCTACAAAAGAGATAGAAACTTTTAAATTAATGAGGTCAACTGAGGTCAATGAAACACCTTGTAAATATTGAAACAATCACCCGAACACACTAATTTGAGTTTTCGTTTCTGTTATTTGGTATTGTTCGTTTAGTTCTTATGTTAATATCTAAACAAGACACACTGCCTACTATTTCTGAGTAAATGTGTTCATATTTTTTCATATTTGTATGGTGGTTTCCCTCTCAGTTTTATCCCTTGCTTACCAATTAAAATTCTGGATTTGAGCTTAGCCTACTAAATCCTTGCTGTTAACCCAAATTACGATTAGTTTACGAATAAAAAAAACACTTTGTCATGCCTTCTTTCACGAGTACAATTACATCTATTCAACGAGTTCGGAGAATTCTAGATTAGTCATTTCACCCTATGATACCCACCATATTGAATTGTACACATATGTAAATTTTGGCGTGCCCTGGATTTCTCTCGGCTCACTGTTCTATGTAATGCTGTATACTTCGTGGAACAACTTGAAACTAAGCAATTATTCGGGCAAAGACAAATTCTTATTAAACAGATAGTATCAATGTTAATACATAATATAAACTTACTTTACTTCTGAGAATTTACTGAGCAAAATGGTTATGTTTTCAAGGGAACCACGTTTCTTATTATTTTTGCAGACTATTCGTCATCGTCCTTTATGACAGAATGTATTTTTCTTTCTCTTTTGTTTTATGGTGTTGGGTTTTTGTTTTTGTCGATTTTAAGTAGGGGGAAACTAGTCACCGGCTGCTGTTTCAACATCAAACACACGTTTTATTCCACTTTCGCTTTGACACAGCATTGTTATCATGAGAGTTTCTGTTTAATATAATTACAATTGCTGGGAATTTCCCCGTAACTACGGCCTCGTTGTCAGCCTCATTCAGAAATTCAAGATGGCGGCCAATATGTCGAATTTCATGTTCGATTCTTCACAGAAATGTCCACTGTCTTCATCAGAATAAGCCAGTTCTGTGCGTGACGATGCCTTGCAGATGCATGGGAGTTATGAAACGCCTTTCTTCTGGAACCTGGACCCCAAATTGTTCAGGAAAATCAGAAATAAGGTATCAATTTGGCTTTTGGAAGAACCAGAAAATATACCTGTACACAATTTGGCGGGTTTCCTGTACTTTAAACAAACCAATGACACAAGGAGAGCGAAGGAAGAGTTTATGAGAGTATTGCAGCTCCAAAATGACAATATGATCGCTATGGCAAGTCTGGCTTATATGTACAAGGAATCAGCGCTGAAGATTGAAGCAAGGAAATGGTACGACGAACTTGAGAGACTGAACAATGATAAAAACAGAGATATGGTTAGTACCAGACAAGCCCAGGTAAATTATGAAAAGGGGTTTATTTTGACACGTTTTGGCCAACGATTCTATGAACGTTCTGAAAGATGCTTAAGTCGTGCTATTCGATTTGATGACAACAATCCTGCATGGTTGAAAGCACTGGTAATTGTACTAGTTAGACGTCTTAACCGAAGACACAATCCTTGCTACTGCATACAGTATGATGACATGCTGGAATACTTGGAAAAGGTTTCCCAAATCTCTTTAAAATTACTAGAATTAGAACCAAATGAGGGCGAGCATTTCTGTCATCTTGGAGAAGCATTGCTGAACACCTTCACGGCGGCAAACTGCAAAGAGTGGTATAAGGATTTCATCAATACTTATCCTGATCTTAAAATAAACCTGTGCTTTGAAAAGGCGTACAACCTGTCTCCGAACAACTGGTATGTATGCGAGAAAGTTGGGAAGTTTTATATGACGTTTCGACGAAATACAGAAGCTCAATCAATTTTTCAACATATAACAATTACCCATCCGATGAAGGCGTCATTTGCACATTATCAACTGGGAAGACTCGCCATGATGAGTTATCAGAATAATGCAAATGACAGAGATCTGAATGAAGCTCTTACACATATGCATTATTCAATTCGTTTGGATGGGGCTAATGCAAATGCTCTTTGCTACTTCGGTAGAATTCTCTGTCAAGTTGGCAATCATGATGAGGCGATGACGTACTTTCGAAAGGCTTTGGCGGTTACTGAGAAACTGTCGAAAGATGCAGCTACAATACATAAATATTGGTGCATCGCCTTACTTGAAATGGGCGAGGTAGAAGGGGGCTATGACCAGATGAGAGAAGCTTTAAGACACCATGGGGAACTCGCATCATCTGTTATGAAGGAGATAGATAGCAGTTTAATGACCATGCAAAGAAATCATCCGAGAGAGCCAGCACCTCTGCTACACAGAGCCAAAATGAGGGTCATACTGAAAAAGTGGGAGGAAGCTTTGGAGTTGTATACCCATGCTTTATCTCTTGATCGTGAACACACTCCCACTGTACAGGCACTTGGTGAAGTGTACTTACTCCAGGGGTTATTTGAAGATTCCAAATTATGGCTGAAGAAGGCCGAGAAGCTTGGAAGTCGTGAAGCTATGGAAATGCTGCAGCAGATTGAGAAACCAGGAGAGGATGATTCGACACCATTCAACAAAGGTGAACCATTAAATCCACCTGCTGGATCAACTCAGTTTTTTGATAGTGTCAGTACCGAAATATATCAAAATAGTACAGTATGTACACCTTCAGATACACGTGTACACCAGCAGACAGCACTGCACTTTGACTCGGCTGCTAACCTAGATGGAGATGATACATTTACCAAATCAATATCACAATGGTCCCTTGGTGACTCTCAGATGACAGATCAGATAGACGTGCCACTACAGCAGCCATTGTGTTTGGAAAGTGATTTAACATTGAAAGTTGTTCATTACTACCCATGGGCAACCAAATCTGAAGACGTGTCCGCAAACTTTCACGATATCGGTTTAGCAAATACGGCGACTAGCATCAAACCCGTTTGGTCCTGCAATGATAGTCAAACGGACGATTTCTATACATCTGCACATTGTGTTCCTCCAACGCTAACCTCATACTAGTATGCAACTAATTATGATGATCCAACATTTACACCTCGTCAATATGGAAGTTTCTAGGAGTTGAAATCTAAGCTATGTTTTCCTACCACACAGCACAATCAACCTGACCAGCATACATTGGATCCAAACGCACACCCATTTATCCCACGGGGTTTATTAACAGTGCAGCCTACTTACCGACCACCATGGCCAGCCTATTATGACTTCGACATTTTCGTCTCTTACAGTGTTGTCAATTCACACTGGGTTGAGGAAAAATTTGTGTCAGTGTTAGAAAACGAATATAATTTTCGAGTCTGCTTCCATGAGCGAGATTTCATTCCTGGCAAACCTATAATTGATAATATCATTGATCAAATGGAAAAGAGTATGTATTTCGTACCAATTCTTACAAAAGACTTCATCCGAAGCACTTATTGTGATTACGAGATACAAATCGCAATAGATAAAGGTAAACTGAGACAACAGACTCTCTTGCCAGTCCTGTACGATTTGCCATGCAGTGAACTGCCGAAAGCAATACGTCACGTGACAGCCGTCATCTACAAACCTGGATCTGAGGAGATCTTCTGGCAAAGAATCACTCATAGACTCAGAGAAAATATCGCCCCTAAAAACTTGTAGATTTTAAGGACAAATGATCAATAAATGTAAATAACAAAGATGTTCACAGAAATTAAAACAAATCATTTTAAGTTCAGAAAGAATGCATACCAACACGGCATTAAATGGATGGCTGTGGGTCAATGTTCAATTGCTCTAGATGTTATCTGTTACATCAAATCACTGCTGAAGAGAGCTCTTGAGATTCGAAGCCACAGATAACATCTAGACTATTGTTCGAATTGCTTCCACCTAATATTTGCCATATAGTTTGACCTCGTTGAACTATAAATAAAAACCTTGTAGTAAACAACCACCATTGTTTTGTATATTTGTGTCATATGTGGAAATTAGACTAGAAGATTCAGGTGTATATATTTCTTTAATCACTCCTTAACGGTCCAAAGGAGAGCTAACAACGACGAAACTCTAAATCTCAGTGGAATTATATAAGAAGCAACTAATTTTAAACAGTCTGATTCGGCCATATTTAAAGTTTAAAGTTCAATCGGGGGAATTCTTCAATTGGTGAAATGCATATTTACAGAGACCCACAGATTTTACAGTATGGTAGATTGTTTAAGTTCAGTTTTTTTAGTGTAAGTAGACACTGATACCGGATTAAATAATTAGTAATGGATATTTTATCAGGTTCAGAAAATTTGATAACAGTACCAGATTTTTTGCAAACGTGATCACAAAGAAACTCTTGACATTTTATCAATCATTCTCCATGAAGAGGATCGATAAACTGCGTGTTTGTTGTGTGTATATGTGTATACAAGTTACCTTTGTACCTATTGTTGTGTCCACCTTTACATACCTGTCCTTTGTCACCTCTTCCAAGTAAAATGATGTCAGTTTATTAGTTTCTAAAAATATACTGCGGTAGAAGCCATTGATCGTTCCACGAAAACGTCCATACCTACACTGGGGAAATCCACATTATGGCATATAAGGTAGATCATTTTTATCTCGTCCTGTCGCCAAACATTTTCTGTTCACCGTCAACACATTTCTTAACTTTATAACTTGCAAAGAGTGTATGTTTACAGCATTGTAAGAAGTTTTCTTAAATCGATAAGTGAGAATCTATAATCAGCTATATCAATAGAGAATGCAGTGCACTGATATTGACAGAAATGTGTGTAAAACGAAAGAGATTTTAACCTGCGCAAAAATTTTCCCTGTTAACCTGAAGTCTAATTATAATTTATGACTTCATAGCATAGACCTACGAATACTGCTAAACTGACGTCAATCTTAGCAGCTGTCACTAATGAAATCATATAAAAGCTCCAATGAACCTATGTTATCATAAATTGCACTTCAGCAACCATGGCTGCATCTGGGTCTTACACTGCTCCCCACGTTACAACGCTATCACAGCCTACACGTAAACTCGTTGGGGGCCTGCAACGAGAAAACTACCCGTCTCCTTTCTTCTGGGCTCTTGATCGAAATCCGATTCGGTTATCAAAGGTAGGGAAGAAAGCATTAGAATGGTTGACTGACGATACTCGTGACAAATATGATGATACAGTCCTTCATAACCTGGCTGGTTTTACAGCGTTTGTTGGAGGTCAACAAAATTCAACAAAAGCGAAAGAAGAATATCAACAGTCGCTGGAGATTCGAAGCGACAATTTAATTGCCTTGACAAGCATGGTCTATATTTGCATGGTTACCGGTGATGAAGAAGGTACTAAACAATGGATGGAAACATTGAAGTCGCTCCCGATACATCAACGTGAAAAGAGGGAATCACAAGCCTTGTATGAAAAGGGTTTCATGTTTTCACGCTTTGGTGCCAAGTTCTACCAACGAGCAGAAGAATTTCTCCGCCAATCCGTAGAAGATGAACCGAATACACCGACGAGATTGAAATCTCTCGTACTTATCATGAATCGACGTTTAAAGCGACGAACAATGCCTGGTTACGTGGTCAAAGATGATAATGCACCTGAATATTTCGTTCAACTGAGTCAATACTTTCTCCAACTCATAAAACTGGAACCAAATGAAGGAGAACATTACTCTCTGCTTGGAGAAATGTTAGAGTATGCCTCGCATTATAAAACTTGCACAGACGTAATTGAGATTTTTTGCAGAGAGCATCCTGATAAAACGATGGAAAGTTGCCATAATACAGCATACCGTTTATCGCCTGATAATATGTATGTCAGTGAAAGATTGGCCCATTTCTATCAGATACCAGGCCATGATTCGAATAAGGCAATGGAAGTCTATACACACATTCTGGCAACATTTCCAGATAAGTCTGCCTTCGCTCATCATCACATCGCGAACACTAAAATGGATGCTTACAAGAAAGGAAAGGATCCTACGCATTTAGCTGACGCTATCTTTCATTACAAGAAATCAATATCCACGGACACAACAAATGTGGAAGGGATGAACTTGTTGGGAATGGCTCTCTGTGAATCGGGTCCGGAAAGGTACGAAGAAACAAAAGTTCTCTTTGAACACGCAATCGCCATCAGAGACGATCCTAAAGACACGAAGGACTTAACAATGACGAGAATAAGATACAGCATATGTCTCCTGAAAATGGGTGAAATACAGGATGGATACACGCAGATGGAAAAGGCTCTGGAAAATCACGGGAAGATCCGTGTGTCTGTATTGGGCGAATTCAACAGACATTTCAACGAAGAAATAAAGAATCGTCCCAATGACCCGATGCCCCTGATCCATAAAGCTCAAACTAGTTTGTTTCTTAAGAGACCAGAAGAAGCCATACCATTGTACACTGATGCCCTGGTATTAGACGACACTAACAATTACACTTGCCTTGGCCTCGGTAAAGCATATGACATGCTTGGTGATTGCGACAATGCAAAGATTTGGCTCGAGAAGGCTGCTTGACAGAATTACATTCGGAGACTTAAGAACAAATACGCAGAAAGTCCTCAATGGAGGTCTCTATATATCAGGGTTGATAGGTATGTACGTATTGTGGTCTCAGGAACTTATGAGCACAGTAGCCTACTAGTTCTCAACATCGTAAACCACAGCCTCTTTTACGGCACCGTCCAAAACGTACCCGCCAAGAGGAACTTATTTCGTTGCTTCAGCAGAAATATGTGCGCTGGATTTCGAGAATGACTAGTAGTATTTTGTTGGTCTATCCTATGTATACTAGGAACCACTAATGGCACTAAATCTATAAGATTTAAAAACGTTCACTTTACACATTAACTGTAATCACTTTTAATATATTATCGTCCTTCTAGAACATTTTTAACAAAGCACAATGTATTAGAATAATAATAATAATAATGTTGGTTTTTATATAGCGTGCTCCCACTTTGTACTCAAAGCACTTTACAATTATTACCCTTGGCATGGATCTATAGCGACACAACGGCCCTTTAGACTTCCTCATATCAACTCCCTGGGAGCATACACTTTTTCACGTCTTAACGACAGATTTGACCTATAGCCGACATTTTATTTACTATAAGTACTAAGCAGATGTTTAATACAGTGGGCACATTTACATATTACGTTTCTACTATATACTGATGTTATTCATATATTTAAAAAGTGGACACTTTGACATTTACATTGTCTTCAACGAATTGTTTCCTTTCGAAATAATGATAACGTTATTTTAAAAACTTCTAAACAAATACCCTTTATATATGTAAATTTTTGTGATTCACAAGTAATCGTGATTTCTGTTTGATGATTGGTTGTGTAGAGTTTCTATGGTTGAATAAATTAATGTATCATCGTCTTTCACTTTGATCAGAATCTTCTTTCATTTTTATACATATTTACATGTTTATTATTATATTGTTCATATCTGTGAATTATTTTACATTTAAACAAAGATGAATCAATGTTTACTTGATAATAAAAGTATATCTTCTATATCGAATAATATAGACTGTGTTGTACAATTTGAGATGGCGTGCATGAAACTGTTGATATCTCTGAGACAGTAAATTCCCCGTTTCATGAATTCGGAGCTGATGACCCGAAGCAATACAGTAATATTGGTTGAACTGTAAACAAAGCTAAATAGTTAATTGTTATTCACAGGTCCAGGCACATGGGCAAACACGCACGCACGCACGCACACTATCCAGCCCTAAAATACAATTTGACAATATTTTGTTTGCCCCTCCCCCTCAGGCTCTCCCCCCACCCCCACACTATTCTGCTTTTATACTAATTGTCTGGCATCATTGGTGTCCATGGCAACCGGGACGATGCCACCAAGGGACTTTGAGCAACAGGTTACAGTGTAGAGCTTGTAATGGGGGGGGGGGGAGGGGTGTACGGAATTATAGTTCAATAATTCCAAGGCGACATACATAACATATGAAGGATAGTCATCGCAAGGTGCAATGTCATGTGACGTATTACCATCATAAACTTGTCCTCCGACTCATAGTACATTTCATCGCACGGACTCGGAACTAACAAGCAAATAGGAACTTTTTTTTTTACTATACCGTACATGGAGGTAGCTCCATGCTGTACATTAAGTATGTGTATCGTGTTGTCAAGTATTACCCAAAGTGGTGGAAAATGTGAAAATAGAACTAGTATGTCCGGTGGGACATATTGTCATGGCTACAATGTTACTTACATCTCTTTCCTTTACTCACCGCGAAAGAAGAGAGTGAACCTGTGTGCGATCACAGAAACAAGTGTAATTTTACCCCTTTCATATATAGTTGGCTAAATACGTCAATATCAACGATATTATCGGCATTTTATTGTATTCTGATAGAAATATTCTGAGACATAACTCGGGGAAACAAATGCCCGTGGTGTTACTCCCACTCTTTCTGTCTCTACAGTTCTTTCAAGAATATTTAAAAACTTCATAAGCCTTGGGGAAAAGGTCTGTCATGGGTACTGTACTGCACAGATTTGTCGCTTTGACAACGTACCTGGGAATTTACTCCGAAAATTGTGATGTGACCCTCAAATAATGATTCCAGGTATTCTAATTTGCCCTAAGTACACAAAGTGACGAAGTACAATACCTTGCTTGGTGAAACAGATGTGCTTACTGTTTGCATTCAATTGTATAAACTACACACGTTGAGTACATCAATAGTACGTTTTTAATAACTATAGATAGCTTTTTCCCACCTTTCGATTTTACCTCACAAGTCTATGGTATAGTGTAGTGCAGTGTAGTGTAGTGTAGCCTGTAGTGTAGACGTACACAGAACTTTTTTTCCGGGTGCAATTCGTCCAAACAATTGATCAATCGATCAATATTTGTCAAATAATATGCATTCTTTTATTCATTTATTTATTAATGACAGGCGAGCAGCTTTTGCTTTGATCCATAACATGTTGGTGGTCTTTTGCCTATATTTTCGTTTTGACAGATGGCTATTGAGACGAGACCAGACTACCTGGCGTGACTCATGACTTATTATGACTGCCTCGACAACTGACATCAGTCAGTGCAGTGTGCCACTCAAATGGTGTACATGGGTCAAAGGTGAAAGTTCAAATAACAACGTAGCGTTAGTAACGATAACGATTTCGTCGAACCGATCCATCGAAGCAGAACCTATTGTCGAACCACTATACAAGGAAGGTTGCATAGTTAGTGCATGTTTTAGAAGCTGAATAACCCCACCTTCTGTATATATAGGCTTCGTGGAATTTCTTAAGGTTTGTTGAACTCCCGATCACCCCCAGTATCAATCGGAATACGGTGTGGCTATTACAAAAGAGATTGAAATACAAAAATGTAACCTTTGCGCATTACCGTTAGTGTCTTGAGATCGCCACAGAAAGGACTACTGCACAGTCGAAGTATACAACAGCAACCATGCATGGTTATACATAACATTATAGTTTAAATACTGTAGGAAAGAATTGTGTGCGTTCACTTTCACTTTATTCTTGAAATGAAATATATTCGATATATTTACCATTATTATACACACACTGGACTTTAATTTCTTGACCTGAAGTTACTCCAGATCTCAAGTAGTCCCTCGGATTGCCTAAGAGGTACGGAGTACCCCAGACAAGTAAGAAGGCTTACTTGTCAAGTGGGAGTACTGACTTGCCAAAAAAAAGTTCCTTGCACTCATGACTACACAGACAGACAGGCAGACAGACAGACAGACATAAATACACACACACACACACACACACACTCACTCACTCACTCACTCACTCACTCACTCACTCACAGGCAAGCACACAGACAGACAGAGACATGCACACACATACATTTTGTACTACAATATAATTATAATCTCTACATTTCCTTCCTTCATTCATTCACTTATAGTTAGACTTCACATCCAGAACCAATCTTGTGTAGAAATAAAATATTGTTGTTTGCTTGTGATTCTGATGTTCTGAGAGTGTGCACCTTCTTCCCTCTTCTCTAGATTTATATCCCAAAACAACAAAATCACCAACAAACAACAAATATGAAGGAAACAGAGGTGAATAAAGAAATTGAGCAATAATACTACACCAGATGCTAACCATGGCCCAGAGCCATGGCCTGCATTATTTCTGTTTCTCGGGACCCCAGCTTTTTTATATTTTAATTTTCACTACAATAGCAACAATATTTATGGCATTTTTTCATGTTTTCAAATATCAAAATCCCATCCAATTACAACAGGTTATACAATCCTTAGTTTTGTAATATTGTAATAATATTGTAATATTTCTTTGATGAAATTTCCCCATTATTCATCACAGACTATATTTATTAAGAACTAGGCAGGAAAAAGTACCTTTCTGGGCCTCACTCTCTTTGCTCCATGGCAACAACAGCCATATTACATACTAAAATAGACATACACAACATCACTCATAATTATACAAGCACTATATTTCCATTTAATTGGGGGGGGGGTTAAAATTCATTCTAACTGTTTTACAGTGAAACACAACAACTCAAAAAGATCTGGGGGGTTTTTTGGTGGAGCTGTATTACAGTGTAAAAAACACTTCACTGTGTAACTGCAGGCCACTAAAAGTTTTGATAAATTAGTTTCTAAAAGCTCCAACTTACAATAATATATACAATAGCATCTATATAAATTTGTGACATAAATAACTACAGCTGACATGAGTCAGTGCAGTGTGCCACTCAAATGGTGTACATGGGTCAAAGGTGAAAGTTCAAATAACAATGTAGCGTTAGTAACGATAAGTTGGATAATGATTTGAATATGGATTTCAATTAATATTATGCTATGCCCCTGAAAACGTACACAATTTGTCAAAACGTTTCACACAAAATAACTTCTTTTGTGGTAGAGAGTTACTAGACAATCTGGTCATTGAAAACAAGTGTCTTTGTTGTCTTGTAATTAGCTATCTGAGCAAATGCTGCTATACTGTTAATGTTAGTCCTTATTCAGCACCTTCCCACATTATCAGTATACTCAGAAAAGCACTTTGTAAAATTATTACCACTTATATGGACCTATAAAAGCACAATGACCCTTATATACTTTCTTGACTCCATGGAAGCACTCAATCTATTGCAGCTTCTGAAAGTGCATACAATTAAAGTATTCACATCACAACCTCTATCCTACCAGGTCCCAAATTATACAGTTGTGTTGACGGGGGCACAATCCTGTCAAGTCTTGTCAAAGCCAGCAACTTGTAGATTACCTGCCAATCAACCCCTATGACTTTACGTAGTAAGTTGACAGCCCCTCACATACTTCATACAAACTTTAATACAGGAGTGTCTGAAGAATACCACATGTGCTCTTCAGTAGGGTTCATCATCTGTATTAAGGTCAGGTTAATTCAATCAATGGCAACAAATAAACGCTCCAACTGTAGGAGTACACATTCAATGGGTTCACCACATGACCACAGTGATGCCATCAAAGTCCAACTTCTGGTGAGTCATGAGTCCCTTATCTGTCACCTCTTTAACACAGTACGGATTGAATGAAAGGGTCAACCACATGACCACAGTGATGTCACCACAGTCCAACTCCCACCACAGTGACGCCATCACAATCCAACTCCCACCACAGTGACGCCATCACAGTCCAACTCCCACCACAGTGATGACATCACAGTCCAACTGGTGAATCATGAGTCTCTATCTGTCACCTCTTTAACACAGTAAGGAACGCATCCTTTGGCACATCAATATTTCCTATTTTTCTCATTTTCTTCTTTCCTTCTGCTTGTCTCTTCAGTAGCTTCATTTTCCGGGATATGTCTCCACCATACTGTAAACAATGAAATAATATGAACAATATGTACACAGCAATAAAGTTACCAAATTATAGAAATGCTAAAACTAGACAAAAACTCACAGACTGATTTTAACATGGAGATGTTCCAAACTGTGGAAATGCCAAAATGTCCTGTAAAATTCACCCTAAATTATTTGTCTTTCAGTACATTTGTCTTTTGAGTTCAATGGACCTGTTACCCAACCATCCCTGCACTGATTTGTCATCCAAAAAACACAGCTCTTCAGACAACTGGGATTGTAGCATACACAAGCCATGTTGAACACCTTCCAACAAAATATATGGACATTATACCCTGGTTGTTCTACATCATGATACCTCGTGTTTCCGTCCTTTGTTCTGCGATGTTCGAAATGCAAGTCAAAGTGCACAGAAAGCATTACTCTTCCCAACTTTGGATAACTTATACTTGAGCAGGTACAATGAAATTATTCCCACATATATTTCTACAGTTAGCCAGAAAACACTTGTAAAAAGTTTTGTCACTTCTCATCTCCAGCTTGAGGTGACAAGACCCCTTAGGTCACTTGTATTTTCCTTGGCTGACCAAAGCTTAATATTGGGGAATAATATCTAATACATGTAATAATATCCAAACAGAAAATATGGAAATATAACCCATTCATTCTAGGTCATGACAACCTGCATCTACGGAATAGTTTCTGCAGTGCTCGAAATATTAGTCAAAATGTTCCAAATTTCCATTATCATTCCAAATTTTTTCATAAGTTATGCTTGAGAAGGTATAGTTATATAAGCCCCCAATATTTTTTCCATTAAGCCGGAAAATACTTGTGACCTAAAAGGTTTGTCACTACTCATCTAGCAACTCGTAGTGACAAGGCACCTTAGGTCATTTGTATTTTTAAAGGCTGAAAAAAGAAAAATATTGGGGAATAATATCTATATGTCTTGTATAAGAGTTGATTTTTTTTCTGTTTCTCAGAGAGCTAATCTTCTTAGTGAGCAATGGACAGAATGTAGTACAACTGCAGACATGAGACCATGGACGAATGGAACCTGTTACAAACTGGAAAATTAAACAAATGAATTGGATTAATAACACTTGGCACAGCATGTTGGAACAGCAGAAACTTGTATTACACACCATGGTTTGATAAAAACAGTTTTATGGCCTCTTTACATGTACATGAAATGCCAGGAGAACTGGAAATTTGTTTGTGAACAGTGAACTATTATGTAAAGTGGCCATAAAACTGTTCTTATCAAATGATGAAATGTAATACAAGTTTCTGTATTTCCAACATGCTGTGCCAAGTGTTATTAATCCAATTCAGTTGTTTACTTTCCCTGTTTGTAAGTTACAGGTTCTGTTCGTCCATGGTCTGATGTCTGATGTTGTAAAATCTCTCAATCATCCGAAGACACACAATATGGAACTTGCAAACCCACCATGTTGAATGTTGCATCATGGGAAATGTGATAATAAATACTAATCAAATAGTATTGTAAACAATAATGTTACGTTGTTTTTAACCACAAATGATCAATTCATAGTCACCCTGAGCATTGTGGGAGCTTTATTTTATCGATAGCTCCTGATTAGGTATTATGATAACCACATAAAATCCCATAGTCCTTTGTGTATGAGCATGCTCAGTCTGGATTGCAAGTTCCCTATTGTTTGAATTATACTTACACACTTAGCAAGTACGTTCTTTCTCAAAGCCTGGATATTTTCTCTGGCTACAATCTTACTACCAAGGGCTGCTTGAATGGCAATCTGATAGAGTTGTTTGGGGATACTTTCTTTGAGTCGTTCACACACAATCCGTCCAATATCTGATGCTTTCCGTCTCAGTACAATAGTTGCCAGCTCATCCACTGGTCTGCCGTTCAACAGGATGTCCATCTTGACCAGGTCAGCAGACTCATAACCGGCATCCTCGTAGTCAAAGCTACAGAGCCAGACCATACGATTGAAAATCATGGGTTTGAACACTATAACATTCAGTACTTATTTCACATGTAAGTTAATGGTCTTGATCTACAAGAATAATGGAATCCTACAACACCAATCGGCTGAGATGGAACATCTCATGTGCTGGGGAAGTTTTTGCATCTATATGAGATTATGACAGAACCCCATGACACACGAATACAAGAGTGACGTACTCAGGACATTAACACGACATTTGCTATAAATTTCATCTTACCAACATATTCTTGACTACTTACCTGTGACATAGCACACATTTATCAGTCCAAAGGCATAATCTTCCTTCTTACGTTTGCACATGTTTCTAACAGATTTAATGCTTTTTCTGAACAACAGTTCATTAAAATTGAAAACTCTTTTCCCTGCTATTTCTCTGAACAAAATAAAAGTACGACAGAGTACATAGTTTAACAAAAACTGGTGCTAATGTTTTAAGTCCGCCATTATATCTTCGTTTCTCATCAAACAAGCAAGTAGGAATGTAAGAACTCTGACTCACCTTGCGTACCCTGATGTCACAGACTTGAGTTGGTCATAGAAATCAACCACAATCTCATTCAGAGGTAGCTTATATTTCATTAGTACTCTCTTATCATCAATGTAAGTATATTCCGTCTGTATGCCACGTTTACCCTGGGAATGAGAACACACTGTTATAGCACTCTCTTTATCATCAATGTAAGTATACTCTCTCTGTATGCCATTCTCTGGTAAAAACCAAACAGCGTGATAGCAAGAATTAAGCCGGAAAGACATTCTAAGGGTCATCATGTCTGCTTACTGACATTATCCCAATTAAAGTCAGCACACAACACAGTCTGTACCATCTTGACAAATATATGATATCACTCATCATAGAGGCTTAAATGGAACACAAGTACAGGAAATAAAGACAGATTTAAAATATCTCAGTTCTGGAATGTCACTTCATGATTTTACATCACATACACATTACACACAATTGCTAAGAAACATCAAGTTGAAACTTGTTCATGATTCATTGTTTAGTGGAGATCCTTCCAATAGACACATCTCATGGGAGTCTGTAGACATGCATATGTAATAGATGAATATATTAAATATTCATGATTCAAAAGTGATTTCTACCTTCAAATATAACAGCCATACTTTAAGGGTTATCACACAATGTTGCACAAGCTCAACAAACGAACATCATTCGTTTAGGTAAAAAAAAAACTCCCCCTCCCCTAAACGAACGTTCACATATGCGACATCAAATGTTTATATATGATGTAAACTATGATGAAAACTGTAGCGGTCACACCACTATGATTGATGTAATGTAAAAACATGATTGTAAATACATTAAAATTCTACCAGAAACCCAGCACCATATCTCACATAGAAGTCAATTTTTATCAACTTATCAACATCTCAGTAGTAAATCACAAAAGCTTTTATCATTGAAGGAGTGAAATTTGGTCAGAAATTTTATCAGAAGTATGAAAATGAAGTTCGGCAATCACATTGACGCCAGACCCCCACCACCACCACCACCACCACCACCATCACCATGAATGAAGTTCACTTACTGAGCTCGTGTGACATTGTGCAATCGTCCCTAACTAAACAACACTTACCATGCAAAGATTGATGACTTTTCCCACATAGTCTCCGGGAGTTATTATGGTGCCAAATACCATGGGTTCAAAGTATTCTATAACTTGGTGTCTCTCTGGAAACTGTAACATGCAAAAATCAATTCAAAACTAAACTAGCCCATATATGGCTTGACAATTCTGTTCACCTGAACTGCCATGGTTTGAGTCTTGTTAGCAAAGAAATATGTTCTGAATTAGAAACTGAAAAACAGATATGCTAAATTCAATTGGAGCCAGATGTACACTATTGCATCCCCATGTGATTTACATAATGGAGTGAATCATAAATATAATTAAAATGCATGTATGTATGCATGCATGTATGTATGTATTAGATGTGTGTTGAAAACTTTTTTTTTTAAATAATTCTTCCTTTTCTGAGTCAGATCTATCATTCCTTTTGATAACAGATACTCACCAGTGTAGGGTTTGTGATTGTGATGGTTTTCACATCGCCATACTCTTGCCTGATAGCTTTGGTATCTTTCAGAGTGGCTTTGTATGGTACACTTGGTGCAGTGACAATGACCGCAGCATTGTATTCTTGTTCCAGTCTCTGGTTAAACACATCCATATGCAATAATCCCAGAAAACCAAGCCTCCATCCCTGACCCAATGCCGGACTGTAGAAGGAGAAGAGAAAAGATCAGGAAGAACACTGGATGTCAAATCGTATAAACTGTAACTGTCTGAGCTTACTTTATATTGTCAAATTTCCAACATTCATAGTTTTTGTGCATCTAAGCATTTTTTCTAAGGTCACCTAACCTTAATAGCAGACAGGAGAGATTCCACAGAGAAATTTACTCCAGAGAAATTTACTCCATGATCACAATGATTAGTAATAATTACAGCTAAAATGATGTAGGCTTGGTGTTTCACTCATATGACATGACATTCTAATACACACTATCAGACAACTTCTAATGCAAAAGAAACAATTACATAGGTGTTGTGAACAATGGGATGTCGAAGTAGACAAGTTGATATGTTGATTATCAATTAGAAAATAAACAATTGCAGCCATTAAATCATCAAGTCCATGTGTAATTTTTTTCAATAGAAGCCTGTTTTTACTGCACTGTGAAAGAATAGCAATTCTTATCACTGTTCAATGTGATTGGGCAAAGGATCCTGCTGTGTCTATTGTGTCTCTGTTATTGTTAGTCTAGAGTTGAAATATGTCTAGCTCTGTGTCAAAAACGTAATGTCCCATGAGTGAAACACCAAGCCTACATCATTTTAACTATTAGTATATTTTGTGGAAGCAAAGTATTGTCTTGTAACACGACCTGGGATCTGTACTCAGAAGACAAAAGCCAAGGATGACAGTATCACTCCTAAACAACAATGGCACTATGTGACCTGTGGTTGTTTTGAATGTTAGCAGAATTGACAGAATTGCTACGGTGCTAGACTAAGCAAAGTATTACCATGCAGTATATACCCGATAGCATTGTATATCAGCATGCACCCACTTCATCAACAGTAATAACTATATTTACTGCAGTATGACTAACTAATACATCTATAAATGGCATAATCTTAAAGCTTCCCTGAAAACCACAGATCTTGGGTTCCCTCCAAGATCTATGTGAAAAGCAAGAGAACTGTCACATCTTATTTTACATCCATGAGATATTGTGTTAGTCTGTATGAGAGCTATGTCATCTCTACCTGATCACATGATTGTTTTTACACCAATCAGAGTTGGTCACAAGAATGAAGTCATATTTACCTGATCACATGACTGTTTTACACCAATCAGAGTTGAAATTTACAAGAATGATGTCATCACATGACTGTTTTACACCAATCAGAGTTCATATCTATGAGAATGTCATATTTACCTGATCACATGACTGTTTTACACCAATCAGAGTTGAAATTTACAAGAATGATGTCATCACATGACTGTTTTACACCAATCAGAGTTCATATCTATGAGAATGTCATATTTCCCTGATCACATGACTGTTTTACACAAATCAGAGTTCATATCTATGAGAATGATGTCATATTTCCCTGATCACATGACTGTTTTACACCAATCAGAGTTGATATTTACAAGAATGATTTCATATTTACCTGCTGTCAACACTGACTGTAACACTGGAGTCATTCAAGGTAAGTCTATCAATTGCACTTCTTAGAGACACAAAGTCTGACTGGTCTACAGGGTACATACCAGCAAACACCTGACAAACATCGAAAGACCTTTATTAAATTTCACACTGAAAGTTTTGAGACTAGTCACAGCCAATCACAAATGTAAGCAATTTATACAGGGCTAATAACATAAGAACTTAGATACTTAATTCACTTTAAATGCTGAAAGAATGAAAGTTGAAATTGAAAGTATTTGGACTAGCCCATAACAAGTGTATTCACAAATTATTTAAAATCTCCATGCATTAAATTCTGAAGTTGAGTAAAATATTGGCATCCCACAGTTTGTATGCAGCCTAAGGAAAGTGTATATTAGATGTTATTCCCCAAATTTTTTCTTCATTCAGCCAAGGAAAATATGAGTCACCTAAGGGGTCTTTGTCACTATGAGACACCTGATGAGTAGTGACAACACCCCTTAGGTCATGAGTATTTTCTGGCTGAATGACGAAAAATATTGGAGAATAACATAATTATATCAGTACCAGTAATATTTAAAGAAAAATTGGTGAAAGTAATGGTAATTTTGAATGACTCATATTGTGAACACAGCAGAACCAGTGACATTGACAGGGACTGATGCAGACGTACATTGTTGTGACTCAGAACGACCATATATACTCCATATATATTGTTCAACTTGGCTCGTGCATGTTATAATGGTGTATCGATTATCTCTGAATTTTATTGAATTTACAAACCCAATTTAAACTTTTACATATCTTAGTTTCAGAAAAGATATCCAAAATTTTCTTTCTTCCCATTTAGTCAAGGAAAATACTGCTACAAGTAACATAGGGGGTCTTGTCACTACGAGTCAAAGATATTCACAAATGATGAAAAGTAACAGATTTCACTTTTATATTCAGCCGAGGAATTCTCAACATTCATAAGATCAATTTCTTGAGTTGGTGAGAAACTGTGATGTTGTGCTGCCCAGTAATTATCTTGTTATTTCAAGAGCGTTTCATTAGTAACTGGACTGTAATGACATACCATAGGTTTAGCTGGTTTAAATCCAACCATTGGTTCAACTGGACTCTTGTGGTGGTGTAACGTATCACCTATCTGAGCTTCTTGGATTTTATGCATGCCAGCTATCAGGTACCCAACTTGACCTGCATGTCTACAGTACAAAATATATAATTAAGACATTAGCTATAAATATATTATTACATATGTACCACAGATTACTTGCACCCGTGCGCATGCATACTAGTGGTATTTGCACTGCAGTGCAATACCAAAAATCATAATTGCATACCTGCATGTAAATGATATGCAAATGAAGGTGTGACCATTTGTTGAAAACAAAAGCATGTGATTGCACAGTATCATTATATTATGGAAATTTGCTTTTTTGGGTCATGTAATAATAACAGAGCCCCATGCCATGTGAGTTCCAGAGGTATAAGGGGGTATTTGCACTCGTACTTGCAGTGTTTTCTGCTGCACTTTCACACACTACACTCGCGAAAGTACATATAGCACAAACCAAAGGGGAGTGCTACATTGTATGGAACAAATTGTACCCCAAATGGAGGAATAACATATATGATAGGTAAGCTAATATAATTCAGATGTGAAATATCATATAATAATGCATATTTGCATAAAAGTAATAACCAACCTACAAATTCAGCAGTATCTATGTGTAAGGGCCCAGTTTGGATTAGAATTAAAACCTAGATGTAGAAAACTGTTGTCGTGCAGACCTATAAACAAAGTTGGTCCAAAACAAAAGAGTCATCCTACGTAATCCTTATGGTGCGGTGCCACTGATAAACGAACACAAATGGGAGAGCCTGGGATTGAATCCTTGGCCTTTAAGACCATGTGTAATAACAGTAGTATTAGATTATTTTATTATAGTGATGTGAGGTAACACAATACCTCCCAGTACATCTGGCTTATAAGTCACCTTGAACAAAAAAAGGATACATTGGCAATATAGAGAACTTACAGTGAAAAGAAAAAGGTAATTTGTACATTCAGTGTGTGAGAAAATAAATTAACTCTGATACAAAGTTTCATAATATAATACCATGGCTTTTTATCATGTGATAACACTGTCAGAATGACTTACAGTTTGTGGGTTGGTGTCTGTTCAGGGTGCATTATACCAATTTCTTTAACATCGTATGTTTTACCAGTGTGTGCAGATGTGATCTTGTCTCCCACTGTTAGGCAGCCATCTTGGATTGCAATGTTTAACACAGCACCTCTGTATTGGTTGTACCAGGAATCAAACAGCAATGCTTTCAATGGTTTGTCTGGGTCGCTGTCAGGACTGAAATAAATCGCAGTATATTTTATAAAGTATTTGAAGTTTAGTAAGTCTACATGAGTGTGTGAAATGAGTTCAGGCCTAATAAAAAAAAATGTGTGGTTCCGATTACACTCAATTTTAGAGTAGGTTGGGTAGGTAGATTTTTTATTTTATTTTATTGTATTTTTTTGGCATGTGTGAGTGTCTAATTCAGATAGTTATATATGTTTTCCAAATGGTCTCTGTGTTATTGGTTTCTTCCCATCAGATGTCCAGCCATTACAGATTGGAAGAACAGATTTATATTGTCTTTTTAAGGTGATGTCAGTTTCTGCATCCACTGTTTCTGGCAAGACTTCACAATTTTCGCAATATTATTATTTTTTTCTCAAATATGTAAAAACAAAAGGTTTAGGTTCTAGAAAAAAATAATTTGTAAATATTATGTTATGTTGTACGATACTGTACGGTACTGTACTGCACTGCACTGCACTGCATTGTATTGTATTTATGGTATGTGAAATTTTGACAGACCGACATTTCCACTAACAGTACTAGATTCAAATCGCTGGGTGTTCAGATCATATGATGTGGACAGTACCAGCAAATGTTACATACAATAGTGGACACAAAGAACAAACACAGTAGGCTTTGATAACAATTACATTCCTAACTAATCCAAACACTGCTATGTGCTGACCCCTCTAGTAGCTCCATGCAGCAAGTTGCTTGTTAAGTACTTTTGATCAATTGTGGGCGTTGAATATTACATTTTATTTTTCAAGACTTGTACCATACCACTCTCTCTGGTAGTGTGTAACGTAAAATAAAGATTGATTGATTGATTGCTTGCTTGCTTGAATGATTGATTGATTGATTGATTGATTGATTGGTTGGTTGGTTGGTTGGTTGGTTGGTTGGTTGGTTGGTTGGTTGGTTGGTTGGTTGGTTGGTTGGTTGGTTGGTTGGTTGGTTGGTTGGTTGGTTGGTTGGTTGGTTGGTTGGTTGGTTGGTTGGTTGGTTGGTTGGTTGGTTGGTTGGTTGGTTGGTTGGTTGGTTGGTTGGTTGGTTGGTTGGTTGGTTGGTTGGTTGGTTGGTTGGTTGGTTGGTTGGTTGGTTGGTTGGTTGGTTGGTTGGTTGGTTGGTTGGTTGATTGATTGATTGATTGATTGATTGATTGATTGATTGATTGATTGATATCCATGTTGGCTTAGGAGTAAAATTTAGGTGAGAAATACATTTGTCTGGTAGAGTGATCCTATCAATTCTCATGCAAAAATATTTGATCCACATGTCTACTTACGGTGGTAAACTGTCAATGACTGTGGTCAGGACATCTTGTATTCCTGTTCCAAGCTTTGCTGATACCTATTATACAAAACATTCAAACTTTAATCGATTTACTCACGCAGACTTCCTACTTTGAAGTGGAACGCCACTCCAGGAAATAAAGGCATTTTCATGAACTGTGGGTTCTGGAGAGAGTCATGACATGGTTTTACATCACCTACATTACGTGCAATTTCAGAGAGAAACATCAAGTTGAAGTTGTCCCTCATTTGAGGATCTTTGCTGTGGGCCACATTGCATCATGGGAGTCAGCAGAAATGTGCATGCAGTGGTTGAACAATGAATATTCATAGTGTTTTCACTGAAGGTAATAGGCATGACATGACTCTCCAGAACTCAAAGTTCAGGAAAATGCATCTTTTTCCTGAAGTGACATTCCTCTTTAACTTACACAGAAACAAACCTTCCTGAGTCACATGACTTACTCATTCTGACCCTCACATCCCAAGTATTATCACCCTCCAAATAGCGCCCCCTTTGACCAAACAGTATAATCTTTTGTTTTCAATAAGCCATAACATACAGACACTCACCTTTATAATTTCATCTTGTTTTATATCAAACAAATTTTCCATTTGAACAGCCACTCTTTCTGGGTCTGCTACTTTCAAGTCAATCTACAAGCGACGACAGAAGTCAGTCAAATATATTCATTAGATGTTAGAACTGATTACAGTGTGCATTCCTTGAATGATGACATCATAATTGTGATTCCATTTAGCTCATCATGAAATCTAAATGATGTGCTATGACATCTAAACTTACACTCTAGGCATTTGCTAATGTAATCACTTTGCACTGGTAGCTGTGTTTACATATTGATTGCATTTAGATCAATCAGTTAAATAATCCAATTTCACACCTGATATGAATATGATATATAAATAAGACACACGATAAAATCACTTTACTTGAGTGTTAAGAGCTGTAAACCAGGGTAGCACACAGTGGCAATCACTTTACTTGAGTGTTATGGGTTGTAAATGAGTGTGGCACAGTGGAATCACTTTACTTGGGTATTATGGGTTGTAAATGAATGTGGTATACAGTGGAATCACTTTACTTGAGTGTTGCGGGTTGTAAATGAATGTGGCACAGTGAAATCACTTCACTTGGGTGTTATGGGCTGTAAATGAGTGTGGCACAGTGAAATCACTTCACTTGGGTGTTATGGGTTGTAAATGAGTGTGGCACAGTGAAATTGCTTTACTTGAGTGTTACGGGTTGTAAATGAGTGTGGGACAGTGAAATCACTTCACTTGGGTGTTATGGGTTGTAAATGAATGTGGCACAGTGGAACCATTTTACTTGAGTGTTACGGGTTGTAAATGAGTGTGGGACAGTGAAATCACTTCACTTGGGTGTTATGGGTTGTAAATGAATGTGGCACAGTGGAATCATTTTACTTGAGTAGTACAGGTTGTAAATGAGTGGCACAGTGAAATTGCTTTACTCGGGTGTTAAGGGTTGTGCTTGTATAACTTACTTTGTTCATAACTGGTATAATTTTCAATTCTGCTTCAAAGGCAAGATAAAAGTTGGCAACAGTCTGTGCCTGCACTCCTTGGTTAGCATCAACCAATAGTACAACTCCTTGACATGCTGCTAATGACCTTGAAACTTCATAACTGAAATCAACATGACCCTACAGATAAAACATTTGATACATTATCAATGGGAAAGTCCAGTCAAGCTTATTTCTTGCTCCAATACAGTTGTCTTGATTACTACTATCAACTTAAATACGATTTCAGGTTATAAAATAGCACCTCAGTAACTTATTAAACTTTGAAATTTTATAAAGAAGTTCTACTGCACTTGAGTCGTATTCAGCAATTTTGGAGTTTTCCTGCAAGGGTTTATGGGTAAATCTCTGGTGATGACATCATGAATATCTTAATTGTCTTGACAAGTTTTGTATTTGTCAAGTTGAAGATATGCATAGATATTTGCGAATATTGAGAAAGGGTCAGAATGTCTCTGACATCATCATGGATTGTAACTCGATGACTGATGTCCTGTGTCTCACTAGAGACACAAAAATCAGATACTGAGATAGAGAGAAATAACAGCTGGATCTCCATACCAGTGTTGTGATTGACGATGGATCTTTACAATTTGGGATTATATTTAAAAATGTTCTTAGTCTGTGAATAACAATATTATTATGTGTAACACAAACAAGAGTCTAAATATGTTTATTATCACTAAAACTACATAATCGATTTCTGTAAAAATGAGGTAGTTGTTAGCCTTGGAGCACAGGTAAATTTTTGCAAACTTTCTGTTGTGTTTACATTGTACTCACCGGTGTATCAATAAGATTGAGAAGATACGTCTTTTCCTTGTATTCATAAAACAATGATGCAGTCTGTGCCTTGACTGTGATGCCTCGTTCTCTTTCAACTTGCAGTTTATCTAGTACTTGCTTGTTGTCACTTCTCCTTGATATGGTCCCTTCATTGCAAAAAAGAAACATTAAAAGTTCAGTGGGGTTTTTTTAAGGAATGTACATGAATTCCTGGTCATTTTATTTTACTGTGGTTCCCCACCAAAATTACATTACAATGCATGGGAACTATTCTAGTTTTACCAAATTTGCTCCTGTCTGTTACCAGGGTTACTACACCTTAGCAGAAACACTGAAGACAAAATAAATTGCCATACTGTCCTATGATCAGTCATTCCATTCTGACACACTTTTTTAAATACACAATCATATTGACTACTGGTATCAACGATGATAATATACAATATAAACTTATTCCACCAAATTGGAATTTTTGTAGCAATTAAAACCCATACATATAATCACATCAATCTAAGCATATCATAGAAATTTGACTTTATCACCTTCCTTCACTAATACAACACTCATCTACATTTGTACTAATCTGCAATAAATGAGTACAAAAAAAACAATGATCAATTTTACTAATCACTGTCACATCTTTATATGTAGTCTGTAGTCTCAAAAAAATTTAAATTTTATTTGGCGATCCATTCAATTTCCAACTTACCTGTTACTTCTAAAAGTCTGTCCGCTAGTGTACTTTTACCATGGTCTATGTGGGCTATGATGCTGAAGTTACGTATGTTGTCAACTGGAAACCTGGACATATCGATACTCTCCTGAAAACGAAACATGTGACACTTTTACAACTTGTTAGTGAAGATATTATGAGTTACCTCATTTCAATCAATTTCTATAATTAGTTTATATTGATAAGTTCATTGTTTTTATGAAAATATAGCGTTATTAACACCTATTACCATGGACAGAACCCAGGAGAGACCCCTAAAAAGTCTCATGATTTAGAGGTACCTCTTGCATTGGAGAAAATCTCCCAATGTTGGGGCCCGTAGTCTCGGATTGTTTTTAAAAGATTTATGCTGGACACCGATCGGGAGCCTGACTCTTGCCGATCGGGAAGAAGTCTCCATGTTACCTTGATGGTCTAGAATGCCTTGCTGTGAAATTATTAAGTTCAATACATGTATAAACATATGCCTTCCATTGTGCTATTATAAAAAGCAGAGTACGGTACATCAACACCACCACCTTCTACTCCATTTGTCATAATACAAGTTGGCAGTATGGAAAGAGTCACAGCTACAAAATATATACACGACTTCCCGGGTCACTATCATGCCACAAAATAAGTATAAAAGTTACAAGATTTCTGTGAAATTATGTTGTGAAAAGAGTGACGGGGTCGTGTTTTCCATTTTACTGGAAGGCGCTAGCCTAGGATGTACTATGTTCCATCGGGGACCCCCATGGCCCACGACGTAATAACTAACTAGCCACCCTGTAGAAGTTGTATTTGGCTTTACCTTGTCCGAGACGGAATTTGCTTTTGTAGAATGTACAGCCGTGAGCGACAGACATCGTTTCAGGTTCTGGCTACTCACTGCTGACACGAAACTTGTCAGTGACCGACACCAAGGACATAAAGTTTTTCTAATCATTTTATGACCTTAAAAATGTCCCTGTGGCTTCACAGAGCTAGTTTTCAAAACATATTTATAGCGATCTTTCGTCGTCGCATGATGTACTCATGGTAGCTGCCATTATGAATGTTGCATTCTGGGATTAACCTTTGGCCCGTTGCTGTACATTTCAGAATTTTGTAATGCACTTTGCTTTTGAGACGCATGTATTTGTGTATTTTTTCATTACAGTAAGACAAAAAAGCATTTTCCAAGAATGTGATATTACATTATGTAATTTCATGCTCATTCTGATACCTTTCGTGTAAATGGCATAATTTTCATTTGAAAATTCAAAGAATAAAATTTGAGCTATGATAATTTTAGCCTGTGTTTTACTGATGATATTATTTTGAGCATACGAACAATATTAAAAACAAATGAAAACAACAACAAATAAAATAAACTTACAAATGAATAAGTAAACGAGCAAAAAAAGGTAAACATACAAAATGTTTACTCAAAACATGCAAAAGTAAAAGGGGTACGATAAACACACGAGTTTACTATATATAATAACCATAGGGGACTCAGCTCAGATTTTTTACGAAAACAAACAAACAAACAAGCAAAGAAAGAAAGAAATACTGAAAAACATCAACAATCGAGTAATCACAAATCAGTATCAATAATAATGTTTGGCAGTGTCAAGAATTAATACATGTTTTCCTATATGAAAAATAGTCACGATGCCACATAAGCTTACCCACTATTTTGCATAAAGGAAAACATACACTCACTAATTCTTGATACTGCGAAACGTTCATTATTGTTTGTTTGTTTGTTTGTTTGTTTGTTTGTTTGTTTGTTTGTTTTCGTAAACAAAACTAACTGTCAGCATGAATTCACTGTGACATCCCGAGCCGCCAGCGCCACCATGCGGCCAGTTGAAAATATTAGCGAATAAGTCATGTTGGGACTCATGGGGTATTTAGGCCTATTGTTCGTATCACGGTCCATGGAATTTTGTATTTATTATTGTGACTTTTAACTCAAAGAATTGCCAAGCCCAATTGTCTTATAAGTCACCTAAGTACTTTTAAACAAGAACGGGAAATGAAGTTTACAACACAAAAAATAAAGATGCACAACAAACTGGCAAAACAAATCAACAGGTCTCGTCGTTTATAAAATGCATTTTCTAAGAATTTTGCAAGGTTTTCTTAGATCTTACCGACCCAGAGAAATAAAAGGTACCTTGGTGTAAATTTGTTTCCCGCCTGCAAATTATCAAGAATAAATATAACTCACATATTGTTGTCTAAAATCATCATGGCACTGTTCACACTCAAACAAATCATGAAATTCGCCTTCAACAATATTGAAATAAAAAAATCTACCATTTTTTTTTCATTTACCGTACAGTTCACACTCAAACAAAAAATGATATTCGTCTTCAACAACATGGAATCACAACTACCATTTTCTAATTTACCGACTCGTGCGCATGCCTAAAACGTGTAGCCATATGGATGACAAATGGGTATGTATCTATTGATTTTTAATCAATGCAATGGCGGAAAAGTAAGTTTATAAACCAAGTTCGTGTTTGTTACTGAATAAACTGCATAGGGCGAGAAACTAGCTGTGTAAAAGGGTTGTTATTGTACATACAATAACAATATCGTGTGATGACCTTGACATTATTACACTACATAATAAATTTCGTAAAATCGTCACGTGATATCTGTCATACTTCGTTATCATGATTTACTTGGATTTACTTTATAGAATCAGACAATAATCACACTTTATCGTACGATGCCCATTTAAGTCATTTTTGTATAACGTAAAGATGAAGCTATATTTTTTCGGTAATTTACAAATTACCATGTTCAATTGTAAGCATTCGCATACACTTTCTTCTCTTCCAACCGTAAATACGTGATCCCTCAGAGTTCCACCATCCATTGAAGGGTTGGGACGGTGATGACAGTCATCGATCACCTTCAGTGCTTGAAAATTCAACGACTTAATTTGGGATATGATGTGACTTCAAGTTCGTAAAAACACTGACAGAAAATTTAGAGTTTAAAAGTATTTTTACATCTGTGTTGACAATCTTGTTACTAGATATCCCCAATTATGATTGATAGGGCGGGGCTAAACTCACAAAAGTTATATGAAGTAGCCACCGCCTAAAAAAAACGGGAAAATTGGGAGAGGTTCGTTTAGTAGGTCTGACATCTCTATGCGTACGCTGTCAACTTGAACACGTTTACGAATACGGTGTAAATTACAGATCGATACATGAGTGCACGTCGAAGTTATTTTGCTTTACATTCTTCGGAGAATGAGGAATAGAATTGGCTGCATATCGACAGTACTGAGTATTGTTTCTGGTGCCACTGAATACTAGTAACACCATGTTGGACAACCGTTTGACAGATCTAGATCGACAACTGCAAAAGGTGAGAACAGCGACATTGTGTTCTCTCAGACATGTGGCAAACATGGTCCAAGAATTTAAAGTGTCTCAGCTGACATTGAATTATTAGTTAACCATGATCATTCGTCACCTGGATCAGGGTTTTTTTTTGACACCTTCTTTATTAAATTGTAATCTCTCATAAAAGCGGTATCCAATTTTTCGTTTGATCGCCCACGCTGCAGGGCCTCTGGTTACCACGTGGCCGTGCGGGGGGGGGGGGGGGGGGTTCTATCATGGTACTAGCGTCGTTGTCACTATGACAATCACTATCAACACTTCACTAATATACTTACAATTGGAATTTGATCAGGTCGTTGAAGTCAATCACGGCCACTGACCAAACCCTGAACGAGTGGAAATTGAAAACCCTCAAACATGTACAGTACAATTGACATTGTATATGGGCCACCATTTTGCCATTTTTATTGAACTTCAAGTAGATTCCTATACGTGTAGTCTGACACTGAGTCAAGGTCAAGTTTAGCAAACTAAGATAGCATTCCAATGCTGCGCTCACAACTTTTGTGTCCCTCTCTCTCGTCTTTCTTTCTTTCTTTTTAAAAAAAAACTGCTCCTATACTTAAAAATTACACACGTGTGTATGACTCAACAACTGCAATTGTTGATTCAAAGTACTCACGAGTTTCAATAAGTCATCTCGCTTAAATGTTCAGCACATTTCAACATTACACCACAAGCTGGGTTATATGACGATTTTTTTTTTGATTTTTTTTTTTTTTTTTTTGGGGGGGGCGGGAATTAAGTACCTAATTTATTCTACTTACTCAAGCATTGCCATTTGCAGGACTTAAAAACCTGGTATTCATACATATAAATAACCCGGGGATATAATTTAATGTAAGGATACCAAATTTGGAGGAAATGACTAATATGTTATTAATATAACACCGAAGTCTGTATTTACTGTAATGCCATCGAAAGCGTGCATTAATATTACGTGTCGTGGTATACTAGTATACTTTTAATCAAAACTTTATGTAACTATTTTACCTGAGTCACGGTAAAAAAAAATATATAAACACAGCTGGTATTACTTTTGTAATGATTGACATCGCCATGTTAGAACATGTAACTAGGGTTAGGCTCACAACACGGGCACAGACAAGTTATCGCAGACTCACATATATTACATCAGTAATCAGAAACAGACAAATCCTAACAATGTTATAATTAAACGTCGTGTGCGTTTTTGTTTGTTTGTTTGTTTGTTTGTTTGTTTGTTCGTTCGTTCGTTTCATTTACATATTTCACTTTCAACCATTATGATAGCACTTTTTTGTATGATAGCCATACGGAGACCAACTGGTTGTCAAGGGGTCATTTAAGGTAAGCTTACTATGTATCCTATTACTTCACTCATCACAGCCTCGTTAATCAGTTGTATTTGTACTAGCGTTCCACCTGTAGTTGTTTTGTGTTTGATTGCTATCGATTGAATCTCTCAACCAAGCAGATTAAAGTCACCCTATCAGTAAACTTTACCACTGAAGGGTCTTATTAGGGCATCAAACGTTGGGAGGGTTTAAATTCTGCCCTGTGTTTTATTGTGATATACCTTCCCAATCTCATTTCAGACTTTACACAGTTTCCTAATGAATCTCATTATCTCGTCTTTGATTACTTCTTATTGTCATTAAAAGCGCCTCTCCCGGGACGTCATTGTACCGTGTTGCCAAAGCAACAAAGGTATTGTTTATTTCAAAAGGTGTTCAACAATATTTTTCACAATTACCAGCTTACAAGTAACAATGCCCTTTATCCGAGCTCCAGTCGGTTGGTTACCTCTTCGTTTTTACGTCTTGATGTCAGTACTTTGTTGAAACTGATGCTGTGTGTCGAGGTCAAAATTTCAGAGCGTCCTCTTGGTTGCCATGACGAAAGACATCAAAATGAAGAGAGCCATTGAAACTCAAGCAGCCATGGGCGCGACCTCTGACCTTGGGTAGATTGTGCATTGGGACATTTGTGTTTCTAACTTGCTCAGCAAACTTATACATGTGCTATCGTCCACTTTGACATTCGGTGTCACAGTGAACGTGTTCGATGGGTTTCTTTCTTGTCTGGTGTCTACATCACAGGGAGAGTGATTCGAGCGTTTCGCATTAACTTTGAGTCATAGTTTAATACCCGGTATTTAATATAAGGGAACACACGTAGTCAGCTGAGTGATATATCCACATATCATCAAACCGTACGAGAAGTACCCCGCGAGAAGTACAAGCTGTCATATGTGGCTTCACGCCGTGGGATCAACAACTGGTATGTTTTAGTCTATCTAAATACTCTTACTTCGACTTGTGTGTCCACCCTTGACAATTTATAGAACTTCAGTGTTACTCTTAAACATAGTGTTCTTGGTAAAATCTTTCTGTAAGTCGTTCTCGTCAAATGCTAAATTTAGTATTTCAAAACAGTTCCAATGGCTGTACATTTGAAAGTGTAGAGTATTCTCGGTATCTGTATGACATGAGCCAGACGTTCTGCATGGCCTGACACTAATGCTAGTACACGTCTTGACGTTACCTGATACCGCGATCGGATCATGCGATATAGCGACCTATAGTGTATTGTAAATGTACCGTTCACAAACACATGTTGTAATAGTTGGACGTTGTCACACATCATGCAAACATCATGGTCCCTTCACGCTGTATTTGTACTTCACAAGAATTTGACATCAGGGTCATAACTTTTTGATTCAGTAAACACTCGGTGATAATAACAAACACGAGAGACGAACTTGATAGTTGATCGAATACTGCGAGGGTACGCATAGAGGCTGGGAATCTCACGGATGTCTTCGGAACGTTATTTAGCCGTAACCTATTGTCTTTCTGGATCCATACATTTTTAATACATTCAGTAATCGTGGTAAATTCTATGGTGGTAAAAATCGTTCAACTGTGAATTACTAGTAACTCATTCACGATATACGGCGTCCTTTCAAAGTGTCGTCTGTGTTAGAAAACACAGTCCTGGGAAGTGTTTTTAAAGGACGGAAGTCTGGTTGTATGTCAAGTCAGCGGTGTTACAGTAAATCATACCACAAGTAAGATAAAACCCAGACCAACTTGAAGATCTCGGAAACACGAAACGTTTAGATGCTATTTTGATGTATTGTTCTGTTTTTTCCTTCCAGAGTGAGCTTAGTGTATACATGAGGTAAAACATTGTCCATGGTTCGAAGGTAACCGTACGAGTATTCAAGAAATGGACGGCGGCGCTTTTCATGCCCGTTTTAGAAGGTGGTGGCAAGAGGGTGGTAGGGAACAAGGTAAATCGTTGTTTTGTTGTTTAGTTTTCCTCTAAAGAGTACAGTCGTCTATCAATGCTTGCAATATTGTATGCTCTGTAAAACTTCAAGCAGAAATGATGGTCAGAATTACAGGCTGTTTTAGTATTTGAAAAGTAACGAACAAGCCGATTCTACTACTAGTACTACAGTACATGCATGAGTGTACTAGGGAGATCTCCCCGATACATTCACATCTTATGACATGTAACTACGGTGCTTGCAGACGGAGTACGGAACTCGATTCAGAAAAGGACCTTATCATATCAATATCGAGTCCCGACTTACTCCGTCTGCAACCAGGACTGCTACTACTACTACTACTACTACTACTACTACTACTACTACTAAAAATGCCAACACAGTGATCAACAACTCAACGCCACACCAGCGTCATATTCTTCCCTTCAAAAAGCCACCAGCCATTTAATACAACAACGATAATATCATACCTGTACACCAGCCTTCGTCAGCTGTATATTACATTGTTATTATATATAAAGGACAATATGGATACCTGTAATGCATTTTGTATTTTCTGTTCTATAATTTATTCTCACCTTTTTTCACATTTGTGTTGTGACTCATTTTACTAATTAAGGAATTAAACTACAGTACTACTACTATTATTATTATCATTACACTGTAGAATTTGAGTGTTACGTCAAAAACTCTACCACCCAGGCAAGTATCTTTTCTTCGATGGAATGTTATATAACTTGAAAACAAAACGTTTTTAGACATAAAACCACTCTTCCCAGTTCTATTTCTAGTCCAGGTAGGTCATCTACAAACAGCCTTACAGTGCATGTCCCAGAGGAAAACAATGGCCTAATTGCTAAAACATAAATAATTGATTAATTAGGGTGCAATTACTGGAACCACTCAAGAGCATACCAGGATGTAATGGTATGTGCATCACAACTCAATGGCGCGTTGTGTATTAATAGTAATACGACTTAATAACGTTTGCGGGTGAGGTGGCAGGCCAACATGCTTAAAAACAGTTATTCGGTTGGTGTCGAAACCAGGTCATGACGCGGGAATGTCACATGCTGATGTGAGATTATGAACAGGAATTTTATGTTCCTCATTTGCCATGTAACTGTGCTGTATCTTTAGAATATCATGACTTAAAACAGGAGACTGGTATAGGGTGGTACTATTATACGCTGAGATTACCTTCCACCCTACGGATAGCAGAACTTGAAATACCGAGATCAGAGGCTGCGGTCCTAAATCCACCGTTAGAAATTACACATAAATGTAGAGTTTATCTTCGGGGTATCCTTGTCTTGGGGGCAAATGACGTTGTTACATACATAAATAGTAATGTAAATCAATACAGGGTATCACCCCGGGGTATCACTCACATACAACGTTTTTACGTGTACCATGTCTTGGCCTGAGTTACTTGCGTATGGTATTTGAAAGAGGTCGTATAAAGATATATATCTCGTAAAATTGTCAAGATTATATTGCGTCAGCGTGTGTATGTATGTATGTATGTATGTATGTATGTATGTATGTATGTATGTATGTATGTATGTATGTGAGAGTGAGCTAGGTATAGGTGGAGCAAGTAGGTCTTTCTAGGTTTGCACGAATTCGAATGTATCATAGTATGGGTGTTTATTTCATAAGACTTAATATGACTTCTCTCAAACTACCCTTGGACCTTAAATTAATGTCTTTATCACCCAAATTGTACATAATGTATATTTTGGATCGCGTAAAGGTGTACTACGTGAACAACACTCCTCTGCTACACTCACTGCCTACTATAAAGCACTAATACACACCGCTGGAATGCTTATTTATGTCCCTGCCTCAGACCACTATGGCGATCTGACACGAGACAAATGTTCTTTGTATTAATTAAAGAGTTTCTCGGTACTATGACCATATATTGCAAAAAACGACATTTAAAAGCGCAAACAGCGTCCGCTTGGACTACGAACACTTGCGGCAATCACAAACAAACTAATATTGGTGTTGACAACATGGTTTTGTTCCGAGTCCTCAGTTTTATTTAAAAAGTTTAGAATCTATTGTTATGTTATTGTCAAATGTTAATCATTGTAATACACGTCCTCG